>NW_019214104.1:29159-62493 GCF_002532875.2 Varroa jacobsoni
AAATTCTATTCAATAACAACAAACAAGCGAAATTACGTATACTAGCTCCACGTAGATGCAGCGGCAGCTGAAAATTATCGTTCTATAAAAAAAAAAAAAAAAAAAAAAGTTTTTTAAAGATTAGCAAAGATTGAGAAATTATCATCGATAAACAAAAAAAAAGACATTTGATATAATTCAATATATAAATTTGATATATATTTAGTAGTTTAAAACACACTCTTTATGGAGTCAATTAACAAACTATTTTTTCTAAATACTTTACGTAATATAGGAAGCATGATGTACTGCTAAATCAACTTTTTTAATGCATATTCACTCCAAGTTAAAGACTTAAATTGGTAACTTTCGCAGTCATAAACTCATTACAACAGCAGTAAGTATACGTTCGTATTAGGGCGTGGTTCGTAGGCGACCTTGCCTTTTTGAAGTTGGCTTAAATTTCTTCGCAAGTCTTTTGAATCGCCGTGATCTGGAGCGTTCATCCGCGAACCTTGGTCTGGCCTGATTGTCGAGTTTGCCGGAGCTACTATTCAAGATCAAATTATAATTTTTAAAATGCCATCCGGTGATATATCCGATGAACATGAGGATGGTAGCTGCGATTCCCGATATGCTCTGTTAACTATAAGCTACTTTTCTCATGAAGGGCCAAATTGGCTACTAGCTAGTAAGTTTACCCTCTGCGACAGAAATCATTGGGATTCTAACTAAAGACTCGAACGTTTGCCCACGTTTCAAAAACCATTTCATCGGTTTCGGCTATGTTTGATTATTGTCAAATTTTCGGGCAAAGATCCTTACTGGAAATCCCAAAGATAGTATATAAATATTGTATGACACTAGAACGCAGCCTATAGATGGACGCCTCATATCGACCTACAACTACGTCTTGTACATTGTATCCTTCATAAGTGTCTTTCTTCTACTCGATTTATACGGTTTCCATGGCCTTTGCTTTGTGGATTGTGTGTGATCAGGACCGCTTCTTCGTACGATAAACGTCATTGAAAGAATGTAATCAAAAGTAGCTATTTCGAAATACAGTGCCAGCCGGGGGCGTGGACATCTGAGCACATATGAGTTGGATAATAGTATGTTGAAATATTGTTTGGCTAATCTGTTGGAGCCAGCAGGGATTTGACGCATCTACAACAAAGAAAGAAAACTCTCTGCTTATTTTCAAGTCGAAAGTTCCTGTTCTGTAAAAGCGCAATTTGTAAAAGATACTTTCGCGATAAACATCTTATAGTAAAGAGCTAAAGATAGGGTGCAAAACAGCCAATACGTTTAAACCAGTATTTCTTATGAAAGTTTCAGCTTAACCAACTAGGTCTATCCATCTAGCCTTCAACCTAGACTTCGTCACGTATCTTTAAATTTACCCGATAAATAATACTATATACATCTCCCTGAGATAAAGTCCATACCCTAACAAGAGAGCCTTTGCGGTATAGGCTCAGATAATTACATAAGCAGTATTTCGATCAACTTATTTGCAGCAGTTATTGGCTATTAATCGTTTTAAGTTTCTACCAATGAGACATAACTGTTCTTGGTTATGTTAAAAGTACGATACTTTGTAAACCATATAGAAAAATTATATTTCTTTTTATTATATTATATATTAATTATATTTACTAATACAGCCATGGCAGTTATAAACAAACTACTACGCCGATCGAAGTAAATAGAAAAAAGAATTCTCAAGCAAATATAGGTATATTGATTCAGCTCATAAACAGAGTCATCCTAGTAGTCTATCGTTGAAACATGGCGTTTGTTTAATATATCTTTATTTGTAGTGCCGTAGAATAACGTTGAGTCGAAATTGAGCGAGTTGAGCTTTAGCGTGCGTCAATAAACCTTGCATATACTGAAGTTATATTACGGTGTACTACGGGAACGCTATAAGTTGATATAACTCGATGACAACAACCAAATCACTGATACATTCTACGAATATTCCGCCCGGGGTTCGTTCTGCCATCCATAGGTTGTTAACGTACTTGGTCGGCTATAATTGTTAAACTACGTTGACTTTTCTCTAGCGGACTGTGGTTAAAGGACCTGCTCTCTGCAAAGTATAGTAGACATGCTGTAATTTCTTGTATCCACTGTCCATTTGATGCCTTACAATGGCGTCTGAAGGTGATATAGGACTCGTGCCCATCCAGCAAACGCCCCCTTTTTCGTACCCAAACAACAACAACAACCCTTCAACAGTTCCGCACTGAGCCAAGTAAACAAGTTTACGTGGCACTCTCTTGACAAGCGGATGACAAATAGCTGGTTTCCTACATAGTTATGCTGTGCGATACAATATAAAGGAGCAAGCTTTGGGAGGTCGTTGATGTCTAGCTCGGAGACGCGTCCACACTGTAGACTGAGCCTTGAAACAGGCTTCGGCGAGTGGCCAGAGACGCAAGCATTGACGAAAGACAGCTGTAGTGGAAGGGGGATGATAATAACGGCATTACGCTTATCTGATAATCGATATTTCTAGCGACGTGTAGTTAGGTGTCTTAGGGCAAGTCAAATTTTAAAGAATCTAACCATATCAAGTGCCAAGATCGGACGTTATTCTGTTAGCCTATACTTAACGTGTTCTATACTTCCCAATTCATTTTCTGCGACAGCGCCGCAATAGGCATTGATAAGGGCAATGCCATAAAAACGACTTTAGTCGTTCCGTCCTGAAATTACCTTGCCTAGTTTTTTTTTTTACACTTATGGATCTTTAGATTGATTTTGCTACCGCACCGATGGTTGAAAAAATATCGATTGGAGGATTAGGTCAATAAAAG
This sequence comes from Varroa jacobsoni, assembly GCF_002532875.2. Taxonomy (NCBI): domain Eukaryota; kingdom Metazoa; phylum Arthropoda; class Arachnida; order Mesostigmata; family Varroidae; genus Varroa; species Varroa jacobsoni. The sequence goes on from NW_019214104.1 coordinate 31,967, forward strand.
AAGCTTGTGAGGCATTATACGAAGTAGAAGCACCTTCTCAAACGTAATCCGTAGTAAACGTGGACAACAATTCAATCAAACTTATTCGTCCATATATAAACACTTTTGAAGAACAAGCTATATTTGACACAAACAATAACGTTATAAGGTTGTTACGCTTTAACATTTCGTTATATGCACAAACAAGTAGTGTCCGTTATTGAGTTGTACGAAAAGGAACAGTTTGAAATAAAGAGGATACCTTTAAAGTTGCTATATAAAAAAAGTATACGAATTAAGTACATACAGCATTTAGAGCTGTGTACCCCATTGTTGACCTAGTTGTTACTATCCGTAGAAGTAGCACTTGTATATGGTTGAGCTTAACAGAATAGTTGGCACACGTTCAGGGGATTAGGGAAAATGTCATGAGGATCTTCAAGTATCGTTACTTTTAGAGAAGTTACGAAAGCGAACTATATATCATATTTATTGGTGGGATAAAAGCTATGTACATAATGATTCTCTGGTGTCACTTTTTCGACTTTTCCAACGATCTTCGGTTACTGGTTACCTTTGCCAGTTAGATATTTTTCTTAAGATATTTATTGCATGATCCGTTTATCTTGCGATTGACCCGCACGTGCCTGTAGCGTACTTCCTATAACTACGAAGTCAGTTAGTACGTAAGGTTCCGAATCGGCTTTTTACCTCTCAATTAACGTTTATTTCAGAATAGTGACTGTGAAGCACGTTTGTACCCCAACGAGGGCATTTATAAACCGATAATATGTCTCGTTATGACAAAGATGTCATAATTTGATTTTCAAGTTATTCTCCCCTATAACTTGTTGCTCGACCTGTGTCGATCTCTACAGAAAAAAAAAAAAACTGAAATTCGAAGAGTTGAACGCGTTCTTCGGCGAAGACGATAAATGGATCAGGATTAAATTTCTTAAATATCAATTCTTTATCGAAAACAAGGCCGAAAAAAGTTATAAGCTGATTCTTTCGAATTTATTCCCTGTACATCCACATACCGCATTATGTTCTTATTCAGTAGGTATGTAGTTCAGTTCTACAAGTGGGCAATGAGATCACATTAAAATTTTTTTTTAGAAAAAGATCACATAAAAACGTCTACCAGAACATATTAGCAATGACTACCGACAAGTATATAGAATTTTTACAGTCTTAAACTATATAGAGAGCAAAGCAATCATCATCGCCAAAATTCACGTTCCGTTCAGACAATATAAGGAGCGCGAGGGGGCTTTCTCGACACCTTAGGCTCTTCCAGCAAGGTTTTAATGGCCTACAATAGCTTTCTACACACGCACACAATAGGGGTACAATAGGGATAAAACAGATCCGATAAGCGTCTATACATGAAGCCTATTAACGACAACTGCTGTTAACGATCTCCATCCACTATAAGATAGCTGTCCTTGGTGACTATCAGTGAATTAGATTTGAAGGGCCTTCGGGATAAAAGTGGCCTGTAGAGTTTTCTTTCTAACCGCAGCTAGGTCTCGAAGCTACACATTGCTTTAAAGACTGCTCGGACGCTGGGAACTCTAGCCACAGTGATGCGATTTCTAGAACAAACTTTACAGCCGATCTATAATTTTTCTAATCCACACATAGCTTGTCCATGATCGTTAAAAGATGCGCCGCTTAAGACTCGTCGTAGATAGTTTGCAGTAACAATTGTGTTTGGCTGGATACGGTACAATATTTACGTAGACAAAGAGGATTACCTCAAGAAGTTTTATAGACAGGATCTTTGCATTCGCAGAGGATTGTCGTAGTTAGTTCTTTGTCTAGCGCTACAAGTTCAAGTCCGACTCGTTTGGCAAGCAGTAATCCTTACCTTTAAAGGATCAGCTAACGTCACGCTCGGAGCATATGAAATCGAATTAAGTTATACCAGAAATGAAAGACTGAACAACTCAATCGCACAGGCAAAAGCCATACGTCTAATCTCATCACTTATTATTAGTAAATGTCAAAACTGTAATTACCATTTAAAAAAAAAAAAAAAAAAACAATAACTAATTTACAAAGTAGTACTTTGTCAAGTTGGAAGTTGGACAAAATATTTATATTTCATGTCTTCATTCACGGTTCGTACACAAGGTAGGAGCGAAAAAAACGAGAGGAATTATTGAAAGAAGATATTTAACATTAACAAGACTAACCTTCTATTGCATATGTTTAACTTTTTTCTGTTGAATGTACGGTTCAACCAAGCTGACAAAAAAGCATTTGGCGTACGAGCATTTCTATCGCCTCCAGAGCGGTTCCGCGTATCCAAAACATGTACAATCATTAAAAGGATCCTATGGTTTATCGATCTTGCGGATATATCCGGAATGTATTATATTAGTTTAACCAAATGCTTCCAAGACTGAGTATAAGCAAAACATACGTTTTGAGCTAAATGCGCGTACTCTAAAAGCGTCATTCCTAATAATTATGTTTACTCGATATAGCCGCCGTTCGCCTCGATCATATTGATCTAAATCTCTTACAAAATTTAAAGTAATTCTACAATCAGTGATGTTTGTCAGTTTGTCGTTCTACAATCAGAAAGATTTGTTAGACGCTCCTTCAATCACTTTCCACATGTAGCAATGTCAAGTAATAGTAAGTTAAATCTAGATTGTGCAGCATCGCAGAATATGCCCATCTGCTCAAGTAGCTAAGCGCGTACTGACCGATTAGTGTAACTTAAGGCTTCCGGCCTGTTTGAAGATGTTTCTGCGACTGATCTCTCAATATAAAATAACTTCTTCTCAGAGAAGTATCGAGAACGATTCGCTACTTCACGTTTACGCAAACGACACCGAAGAAATCTTTTAGCTTCTTTGCTTTCAGAAATATATTCGTTTGACTTTCTTGACAGATAACGTGGGCCTGAGGTCCTAGTTAACAATTGTTGATGCGGTACAGATCCACAAAACATTTATTTATCAATGACCTAATAACAGCGGAAAAATTGTCATAAATTTACCTTTGGACATCTCCGGTTAGCTGTAGAGTTCACAGTGAGTTTTGTCTGCCGTAAATTGTCTACCGAGCTGTGCTAGGATCGACAGATAAATATTTACAGAAGAAATGTACTACCTTGGATTTGTTGCGTATGAGGAAACTGGATAATTGCTGATCTCGGCTAAAAATCTATGGCAAAATACAGTTCTTCGCGATGGCTGCAAGTTTATCTACCTGAAACAAGTTTTCATCAAACAAGGACAAGTGCATTCGTGAGGTCGCAAGCCAAAAGTCAAAAGCAGTCCTAATTTAGTCGTTGCACTTTGTATATATACATATATAAATGTAATAAAAACTGAAAATGTTACGGTATTGAAAAATCAGTGTAGTGGTAATAGAAGTACTTCTTTTTTGTGAGTTCAATGAAATCGATGGATATAAGATGGACAGGTTCGTTTAAATGCAAAACCGTACTAATACTGAGTAGATCAATGATATAAACGGAAATGTAAGCATATTATGCTATAGAAATATTACAATCACGTATCATATATGAACACCTTCACAGATGATTTAATAATGAAAGGTCGGTACGGTTTTCAAAAACGCTAAGATGAACTTCGGACCTCAACGCCTAATGTACCTCTTTGTCACTATAACAAATCAATTATGTATACATGTTTTTGTCGTCAGAGAGTGGCTAGATAGGTTAGAGATTAATCTTATTTAAGGAAAAAGCGTTTGTTTATCTACACTTTTTGGAGTTACTTAGACATCATGCAAAGGTCACCATGTTTATCGGCATTGGCTGTTGTGGAAATGTGTGCTCATATATCCTATTTCTGTGTAATGCGGGTGGCTCCTGCAAATGCTTCTTTTCAAATGCTAAAATAAACCGTAAATAAACGAGCAAAACACAAGGATACTTGCAGTATTTGGAGGTAAATAAAATACGATTGTATCTATGGTGCACGGCGCCTGAACTTGCTTCAATAATGTCGGATGTGTTATGCTTGATAAGCCGTAGTTTACCTCTATTAATAGTATCATGAGATCCGGTAGATTAGGAAACAAACTAATCAACGGGCCCCAATGAATGTTACACGGCACGTATCCATTTACTTTTTGATGGCCTATCTATGAAAAGGTCATGCATGACCTTCCGACCATTAAATTACAGGGTTACCGCAAAACAAATACTTATAGCGACCCAGACAAATGAGACCGGAAAAGGATCCAGACAAATGCACCGTCCAACTCGACAGCCACCAGGTAATTATACAAAATGAATGGACCCACAGTTAATCTACTATAAAATGAAACGTATGCTCGATTTAGTGTGTCTTTTTCGTAATACCAGCTAGGATTGATATAGGTGACAGTTTGCCGGTTTCCTTTCTTACGTTTAATTAAAATTCAATGCTACCCCATGAAGTTTATCATATAAAGCTCTCGGAGCAGTAGAAATTTCTCAATTCAGATCTTACGAGCGAAATGTTCGGAAGATTTTGCGAATTTATGGCAACTTATGTCCTGATAGAGTCTCTTACATAGATTATCATTATCTGGTTTATGCCGAAGAACACCATATGGATTATGCGTTTATTATTCGTTAACTAAATCATTAGACAAAGAACGCATTTAATGAAAAAATCAAGACTGTCGAGTCAAAAATTGGTTTACATAATGAGCTACCTAAAGTCTGCTACCTAATGTAAGTATATTTTTTTAGAACGTTTTTTCTGCAATCCTCTCAAATGACAGCCGTTCGTCTTATATTACTTCAGTAGTTTCCCTTTTCAATAGATATAAATTTGGAAAAGTTGCTTGGACAATCTGTTTCAGGTTTTTACCCTGAAATGCTTAAAATATTTTCAATTTTAGTCGATAGAATCGCTGCAGAACTTGAAATCACATTAAGTTCTACATCAAGAACTTAAGCTAGTATAACTTTGATGGCTACTAGCAGGAAATGATAATAGGTAACGAAAGGAAACGAGGACGTTTGATCCCTAAAGTAGAGTTTGAAGTATCGAATATTCGACGTCCACGATGAAATGAAAGATTTAATCTTGAAAGATGTAATCTACATTTTGCATACAATCGCTAAAAAAAAAAAAAGAAGAAGAAAAAACAAAGTATAAAATCTACTTCTTCTGTATCCAGTTAGTTGCGTTTTACCGTCAAGTTCTCATGAGCTTAATGCGCCGAGTCCAAGGCAAGCTAATAAGGATCGACATGGTTGCCTCTATGGGCGCTAAGGTAGCGTTTTGTCGTTAACACTATGGAGTTTAGGTTATAGGTGCGGTTCTGCTGTTCCATATCTTCTACGAAAGATGCTACTAGGCTGGAGATGTCACGTCGCTATACAACCTTATTTCGAAACGGTCATGCAAAAAGCGCTGTAAAGTATTTCATGCGATTCCTTTATTTTTCTCGTACTGCCATAATGGCGCGTTTATCTCGCGATTTTGTTTTAATCTCTATTTGCAATTATGTGTTAGATTTTTCCTTGTTTCAAGAGAGCATAACACATTTAGGTAACATCTTCACTTAATACCCTTCCCTAAAATTTGCCCCGGGAAGGAGCAATTTGAAGCCTATCTCTGTCGTACCTTGACTACTGGGCAGGCCAAGTTGGCTACCTGGATCGCCTCCATTGTCATCATAACGAATACCCGTATCTCTTTGCCCACGTAACGCCAGCGCGAGGGCATATCTCGCATCCACTTGCACCGGCCACTTTAGTCCGTCCCCGGTTTGAACGGCAGTTCCTACCATCGTCACACACTTTGACGGAGTAAACGGCGCATATCAACGCCATAAATACACATGGCCCTGCTAAAGACAAAAAAAAACTAATATCTGTATCCTTAATCTATATCGTTTCAACCATATATCAGCTGGATAGCGGCAGGAGATATGGGAATATTCTGACCATTGCACTAGGCCAATCTCTGGTCCGGCATTGACGGCAACGTTTTACAGGATCGAACGCGAGCAATTGCATGGGTTGAGAGTACGCCAACATCCACACCCATGTTTTCGGATAGAGAAGGGCACATTTTATGGTTCTAAGCTGTAATGTCTAAGAACACACAATGGTCGATTTTACGCCCTGACTGAGTGACAGACTCGTAATTGTGTAATATGGCGAACTACGGCCATAACGGATCGCACCAAGTAGATTAGGGCGATGCATCGGACAACTTTATTTTGGTCGTTAGCCATTCAAAAGCAAGAACGTAAAATACGTGAAGCAAAGCTTTTTACTTAATTATGTAAATCGAAATATTCTGAAGTGAATATTTTGTAATTAACTCTGCGTAGTAATTTACGTGCGTTGTAATATAACCATGTTGCTATTTTCTTTTAGATAGCTTTGTTGTTGGCGCGATATCAGTACATTAAAATGAATTTTAGAGTCAACCTAGGTTTGGCTCAGTAATTCATATCGATCCGTTGCTACACCGATAAAATTGGTTTGCCTTTACCAGTATTCGTCTATTTCTCCTCGGCTGAATATAAATTACGCGACTTCCGCCGCCGATCAGTCTGTTGCAACCGTATTCTGTAGCGAACAGAATTTACTCGGAAATCAGACGCCAGATGTAGCGTGTCAAACAAACGTAATTGTTTCACGTACGATTTTAGAACTGCAAAAACTGCTTAGAAGCATTTATGACATGCAAAGATGCCAGTCGGAGACCGGAGAACGCATCATGCCACAGTTGATTTACTTTTTTTTTTTTACGGAAGGTGGTTCTAAAGGAAAAAAAATTAAACGTTGCCCTCTAAACCCTTATCAAAAATTACTACTCATGGTTTGAGAACAGTCTTTTTTCAGGACTTCCTGGCCGTAAACGCAGGATCAAAATCTAGGTAATGCCTTTCAGAACGTGCTCCGGCCTCTAAATCAAGGCACCTATTTTTTCAACTTAGCAGATTACCTGCAAGTAATTCTGTCAATCCGGTTGTATACCTTACAAATGTCGAAAGCAGAAAAACAAGGCGTTCTTGAGCCCAATAGAGGCATCCCTAATCCTTAAATGGTCACATATTTCTGAAGCTAAATTCGTTGCCAATGCCACCGTCATCACAGGTTTTCGTGAACTGTTCATCGTTCGCGTGTCACAATCATACTATCAAATAGAACCTGCTTAAAGTTACCAGAGCCGTTGGTGCAACTACTATTATAAAATGAGTGAGTGAAATGAGATTTTGTCTTACCTGAACAAAATACAGGAGAGGCTGAAAACAGAACAAGGGAAAACTGGCAGTACTACTGGAACAGATCAAGATTTATGAGCGTATACATTCATGCTATGTGGCACCCCACTAAGACGAAGAAGCGGCGGTGTCAAGGTAATGCTTGATTAGCGTACGCTTTGAGTGCGAAAACTGCCGTCTTTTTCGTCTGATGAGAAAGAACGAGTATTCAGGCGCTACCGTGCCCTCGTACTAAGCATGCCATTCATCACGCGCGGCTCGGATCAGACAACGGAACACACTATGCAGCCCTTTGTATTCGTAGAGAATGTCACTGGGCCGTTCAGCCGTTACTATACCTGTATAGTCTATCCGACGACTCGATGGTTAGATGTCTCAGGAAAAGATATGTTCGCTCGCAAATGGGGTCATAGGTGACTGTCCGTGATGGGGCGAACCGGAGATTGGCAGAAGCTGGGCTGGGAAAACTGCTCCGCTAAGAGCAATTCAATAGCGCATTTCATTATTCGGAGTTCACTTATAACTCACCTTATCGATATCCTAAAAAAAAAGGAGTTTTAGATAAAATTCTTTTTCTAGGTGGCACATTTGTAGTAAAGTTCTCACAGTAGTAGCACAGGTAATGTTTACTATATAATATAAAACTGTTCATTTAACTAGCTAGAGTTGGGAAAGCTGTATGTAGCAGGACATATGGATTTTCTACTAGAGATTTTATGCTCTGCTCAATTTTTTCCGATTCTATTAAAGGAATCCTGATCGGCGATTTGAGAAGTCAGAACAAAGATCGCGCAGTTTCAATGGCGATTACTGCGACAGGATCTATGCAAAGGCACTGATGCTGAATAAGACTGGGTGTCATATTTTGATGCAATTCATCAATCTGCTTTGTCCGACCTACAATATAATAAACTTGAGCAACGTAAATCTGAACCGCGAACTCGATCAACACTGACATGCCCTCGGGACCAAAGGAATTCTATCTGATGGAACTCTGCGATAGCAGATGGTATCTGCGCCACTTCAAGCCCGAATCAACGACCGGTTCTGACTACGCAGCTAAATTTCAATTCAAGAACAAGTCAGACAAACTAAAATCTCTCAATGGATGAGAAGCTTGCCAATCTCAAATCGAGACGAACGGCACGATATATCAAACAGCGCCGTTCTCGTGGTGATCACGACAGAATGTAAGAAATATAGGTAACATATATAATAGCGCAATCTCGACTACAATAGATGCTTTAAGTTAAGTTAGTTATCGTGTGCCAACAACTCCAACGGTTTTCCACCAGTTAATTTTAAGGGGAGATGTTAAAGGCAACCGAAAACGATTATAGTCAGAGATAAGTTAGTAGGAAGTTCCAATACTTGGCAGCCAAGCAGGGTTAGTATGACCACAAGACATCATTCTATTTTCATTCTTTCTGTCAAAACCTATTAAAATCAGTAGCACTTTTGATACCCTTACAATATAATACATTATATCTTACTTCATGTGGCTTCATAAGCGAAAAGGCCCTTTTTGCACGATGTAATATATATAAAAGCATGCGTACAAGAAGCGCTATCCTATTTCTTAAGGACCTTTATATGGTTCTACGTTAATGCAAACACTTAAACTTTTCTTCTAAAAATGGTAACGTATTTCTTCTACTGCCAGAGCCTGCTACGCAACTGAGGACAATGGACAATGGGGCAATGAGTCAAAGGAACATTTATCGTTAAGTGAAATTCATTATGATTTTTTTTTAAAACCTTTTATTAGCTAGGGGACTGAATGGACAAGCATCGTGCAACTGCTTACTGAAACGTTTGAAAATTCTACTTAACGTCCGTCGTTTTAGCTAGGAACCCAGTTATATCTGAAACATGAAAAAGACCAGTCTAGATGCTAGATAAATCATCTACTCATGTTGTAGATGCTACTGAAATACACTAATTACATACGAATAGAATAAAAGGACCCGCATATACTTAAGTAGGACAATCTTGGGTATTATTCAAGGTTTAGATCATTACTATGACCTAATCGATTCCAGCCGGTAGATAAACGTCACCTACCTGGGTCGTCAATGAACGAGATTAATCTAAAACCATACATAGGCCCAATGCACTCTCCCTACCCCCACGGAAAATGATGACAGCCTTACAAAGAAGTAAATATAAAAGTAAGTTATAAAAGATTCTTACAATTCGTATTGTGTACCGCAACTAGGAAACCGAAATACTCGGTAGAGAATGTCAAAAAACAGTCATTTCTGAAAAATGAGGACAGATAGATGCGATCGTGAAGTATTGCTTGTCTATGTAGTGAATGACACTACGCTACTGTATATAACAGTCTTGATAGGCGGCTCCTCACTCACAGTCAGTAAAACGCATCGCTTTTATTCAAAGCCGAATGGTGCTCAGGCCGCTGGGTACGCGTGCACACTCGTGATACTTTAGGCTTCCTGGCCCACCATGACTGCGCAACCAGGAACATCATTATGAGCATAATCACATAGCATTGGAGTGGCCATTCGATAACAGAGTGGGTCGTCATTGACTTCCTACATTTGCAACTTACTTGGTCATTATAGACTAGAAATCGTCATAATGCTGTATGTACATTTTATAGTATAAAATAACCTAAAGTTTAAAGACCGTCACGAGTTGATTTAGCTAGTCTTCTCATTAATGGTCGCTCGAACGGTTGCCGAACAGACTTCTATTAGTTGGGGGAAACGAGGGTTCGCAAAATTGTTTTCCCCCTAGAATTCCGCCACCTACACCGCTTAACGTGTCTAGGAAGAGACAAGAAGAAACAATCGATGCCACCAAACTTTAAGCAGCTCGGTCACCCAGAAGTTAGCCAGCTTAAGCATAGACATATTACTGCAATAACCAGTTTAGGCTAACATTAGTATTGACAACTTTTCAGGTAGCTGCACATTTCTTAATTGATATATAATATATTTGTTCATTCTAACAACATTTGATTATGGAATTCTTGTATCATCTATCTATCTATCTATCTTGATCAAATTTTATGGAAAACGACTCTGCGGAAACGTGGTGCACGTCTCATGTATCTCTTTTTATATTTAATACTCACTTCGCTGGACAAAACGTGTCCGAGTATATTACGTAGCGACAGCCGTTAGTGCAGTGCTTTTGTGCTGACACGAGCGGCGGTTGTGCCTTCAGGCCAAGGTAGATATGTGGCCTGACTCGGTCTGGAAGGATTAGTGAAAGAAGGGATCCGTGTAATCTCGCCAAAGAAATAACGACGAATTGGCCAACCGAAGTGGGTGGGTTTTAGCCAAAGCTGTAGCCGACAGCAGCAAAAAGGCCAAGTGGACCGATTAGGGTGTTATAGAGACACTCGGCGAAGAGGTGATTGTTGCTCTGGTGGAGTTTGACAACGAAGATTAAGGCTCGCTCAATGAGTAGTAGAAGCACTCCGGTACGGTTACACTTAGCAAGAGACGAGTGGAGTTTGATCTGCTTGCCAGTAGTGAGGGCTCGGTAAAGACAGATCGAGAATCAGGACAACGTGCCATGTAAGGTGAGCGCATACGTAATTGCGTTTATGCTTTATGCTATACGATATAATGACCCAGCTACGCAATAAAAGTGGTGGCATAGAGAACTCACTATAAGGACGACTGGATCCTAGGTTCAATGCACCCACGCCATTGAAGTACTGTCTGATCATAAAAAGGGGGGAAATTGAGATACAGCAAAATGTAATGATAAGTCAATTTTCAGTATAAAAATAAGTGGCATATTAGAAAATTGAATAGAAACAGGTATTGCTGGAAAATGGCTTCTTAGGGAGCGATGTGTTGGTAAAGGCCACTAGAGCATACATTTTGATTCGCGTTTCGCAATTAATTAAAAATATATTTTAGTAAGCACTTATTACCTATTAAACTAGGACAAATTGTTAAATTAACGCATTTGTGTTTTTAGGATTTCGGTTCAGACTGCTATCGTAAAGGATCATCGCTTTTTTAGCTGTTTACAAAAGTAAACATCCTATTAGCCCATGAACTTTGAATTTTGCACGACAGCGAATGCTCTAAATAGGTCGGACAATGCGCAAAAAAATTGCCAATGATAACTTCGGTTGGCTAGAAAGATTTTTATCTAAGCAACTTTTGCGAAGACTGACGCCGAACATGTAATTTACAAGCCTATACAGTTCCTAGTAAAGATCGTACGTAGCTCCTAACTTATACTCTAACTATATCTCACTTGATACATCGCATTCCTATATCGTCAACATTTACTAAAAGCTTGCTACCGTATGATCAAGCCCAATCACGGACCGCTATCACCGGCTATGCCTCATTGTGTATAACCATTGTATTGATAAACACGAAAAACGGAATGATCCATATTTGTCTATAGGTTTGTATAGAGGCTAGCGGTAAACATCCGAAACTTAATTATCCAGTATATAAGTGTCTACTCAGCGCTACGCCGGCAAGCGTTAATCGTACCCCGTCTAAGCTTCCTGCCTTGTCAAGTCTAACATGATTCAGTCTTCTAGCATGAGGATATAATCACAATGATTGGCTAGTCGTTTGCTTTTAGCTTCCAGTAAATATGTCCGGTCTGTTTTAAGCTGAACGGAAATTAGCCAAGCATCACATTTTTCATTAACTACTTGGCAAGCATTTCCCGCTAGCCACCTGCTGATAGCGACAGGAGATTGCGGTAAACTCATAAAAAAAAATAATGGGTAGATAAATTAACGATAACGATACCAAAATTTCTGATACGATTTACGTAAGTCACGTGTGTATTAGAGGTTGCATTTATTCCGGTCGCTCACCTATTGATGATTCCGTGTGTGTGTGTTTATGAACTGTAGTCGGTGTCACATACGGTTTATCTCAGCTTGGAGAGCAAACTTTTCCAAATAGTTATTACAAAAATGTTTTACAGAATTTTGTGAAAGTCATTGAGATGCGTCTTTGACGTGTGCTTCTCTACAACTGTCCAGTTAAGACTGAAAGTCCTATGATTCGCATGATTAATACGACAATACCGTGCAAAAACCATGGCACCAAATCGCCAAAGAAATGGTGTTTACCTGGTAGTTGATGAAGTTCATATAACTGTTATAATAATAAACAGTTGGGAACGGATTCGACAGCCTTCGCTCCCAACCGTCCATTTTTTTTTTTATCTATGCGTTAACATTTTATCTATGCGACGAAGTTTGCGAACGAAAACCGATTGAATTTACTTCAATATAAGATACGAAGAACTAAGGAAAAACATTTTTTTAATCGCAATGATAAACACTCAGAGGTCAAGTTGATGCTTTTCGAAGATCACAGCACTGGAGAAATCTCTGGCAGAGCGGTAAAGATATTAGCCAAAAGCACGGTATGTAAATGGTGCAGACGTTTCAAGGAAGTAGATTAGTATGTTGAGGGTTAGTGATGAAAATGCATTGCCACAAGCTTTGCATGAAAGTAGAGTTTATAATCTAAGGACGTTGTAGGTCAAAACTTGTATTTCACATGTAATCCGTCGCAGAACTGTAGCACAAATGCCGAAACTAAATAAAAAAGAATTGGTCCCCATAAATTGACACCAGGCCACTTAGAAATGCGTGTGGCACAATTTTCAAAGACGAAATTAACAAAAACGCATACGGTTGTCGTAGATGATAATGGTTCGATCTCTGCCGCCAGCCACCCAGAAGAGAAACTGGGTTCGTGGCAATATTGAGTAGGCTTGGGTGTGTAAGGTGATAGTTGTCTGCGCACTGGACATTAAAAGCATTTGCTACCAAGAACGGCACCATGAATGCAGCTCGCTATCTCGAGTTCCTCAAGTGAGAGCATGCAATTTGGTCAGACTTCATTCCCATGCCCAGCTTACTTTCTGGGTTGAGCAGAACCTCAGCTTGCCTATTCTCCCGTGTGAATTCAAAGCTTCTTATGCCCTAAAAAAGCTAACTGGTGGGATAAACATATACGACTATTGATTTACTTTGAGATGCATGAGATTGACGAATTACATGTGTGAGCGCTAATGAGAGGTATATAAGCGTCCAGAAGCCGAGGTAAGTATCTAAGAAATAACGACGGGTACCTCAAACACGTATTAAAATGAATCGTCGTTATAGCCCAACGATAAATCAACCAACAATAGTAATTAGTATTATTAACTTTCCAGTATAGGAACTAAACTTGCGAGCGCTTTTCAATGCACAGGGTTATAGTGAATATTTATAAAATTTACCAACCTCCTGTTTTTACTATATATATATATATATATATATATATAGATATATATATATATATATACGAATACATGCAAATGTGAAGCGCTATAATTGCATTTCCTACAAGCATGTGCTCAAGGCGAGGGGCAAGAGTAATGTCATTTATTGTTTCTCAACCTCGAGGTTGCTTCTGTGCGTCAGATATTGAGGTTATGTTTCTCCTAATTAGCTCAGAGGGCCCCGATAGACCCGCGGATATATTAAGCGTTTGGCATGTTGTCCTGCATAACTGCTGGTGAAAAGGTTGGGTCGCACTCAGTTCGCAGGCTATGTTTAGAGAGGCCTTGCGAGAGCAAATACAAATACAGTGAGGACAACCACTAACAACAATCTTAAAAATAACAGAGTTGTACAGGCCTGTCTTGTACGCAAAAAATTATAACAAATATTGTAGGAGTTTTGTTAGTAAAAGCTGTCGACCAGTGATGAGCTGCACGACGATAGAGATAACCCTTATGGTTTATACTATCGCTATGCGTGTCAATTGATTGCATGTACAATACTATTTCTTAATTTAACAAAATCAACTCTCTGGCGTTGTAAGCTCGAATTTCTATCGAAAACCTATCACTACTTATTCCACGAAGGTGAACTATGCCGTGTAGAGGGAATACGTCAAGTTCTAGCACTGTCATATGTAAAGGTTAAAAAAGTTCGGCCCTCTACCATATTTAGCCCAGTGAAACTTAACCAAATCTTTTAGATAGATAGATAGATAGATAGATAGATAGATAGATAATTACCCCGTGAGGGATATCTGCGCGGAAAATGGGTTATTCGGCTTTAATTGCAACCGATCTTTATCTCTAGATCCGTCCATCCGGTAGCACTGTTCGTCTGGGAGGTGCCACGATGTCGACTTGGATTATCTTGCTTTCGGTAAAAGGGTACAGTGTAACACTGGGAACGAATGATTGAGCCGCAGCGTCAAAAAAAGAGAGACGTTGATCGTTATGATAAAGGAAGCTCTATGTTGCATGTTGCCGAAGATCAACATTATTTAGAGATTCATGCTTATCGCCGCTCAATGGATATGTATTGATATACAATTTTTTAATGTACTTTAAATTGAGTCGTTTTAAAAAGTTGTTAAATCTATTTTAACGTTATCAGTTTTGCTACCCACCCTTCCACCAGTTTTCATAATTAGAGAAAAAAAAAAAAAAAAAAAAATAATTTCTAATTTAGCTTGGGAAAACAAGGTACTTCAGTGTTGTTTCTGATGATTTCGGAAATTTGCAACCATTTGTACCAATCTAAACCAGAACAAGTGTGCGAACTAAATTTTTTTATAGCTGCAAAAAATGTCCTTCCAATCGGTCATGTACCTATATAAAACAATAAAACTACCATGTATCGCGATTACAAATCCTCGATTCAAAACTTACATATAGTTCTCAAATGATTTTTTAATAGCAGTAATTTTGTATGCTATTGGTGTATAGGAACTTGCCTAAATGTCGCTCAAATATGCTGCATACGAAAAATTGTTACGAACCTAAGCCTTAGGCTGATAATAGGTCAAAGATCTTACAAGTACAAGGGCTCAAAATGGCCGAGAAAATCTTAAAAGGGTCAAAGACACCTCTTTTCAGTCTTTTCACTAAATTTTCGAGCTCTTTAAATCTCAACCATAATAAGGATCTTCCGGTTTTCTGCACGAAAGTTTTCCTCGAATTCTGCAGGACTCGTATGAAAATTGACAATGATGTTACGTAACAGAAAGGAACCTTTTAGTTTTGATGAAAGGGTCGCTTAGCATAGAAAGATTGGATAATGGCTGACCTTTACTTCTGAATCACCGATTCAACGTAACATTTTAGATAGATAGGTAAAAGAGCTTTAGGAAAATAAAAAGGCTTAAATTCTATTTGTTTTTATTAAAAGAATAGCCTCTACCCGCGTCTACACACTTGTGCAAGCGCTCATTCGAATCCAGAAAACAATTTTACAACGGGCTTTCTTGAACATATTTTGTTTCCCTTAATGATTCTGACTTAATGTTCCCAACGTTATCAAAGCGCCACTCTTTTAAAGTTCTTGACAGTATAACTTTCTTCAGCCTCGGCTCTTCAGAAAGCTTTCATTGGGCGATTGGTATGTAGTTTCGATACCATAAACATATTGCCATGTCCCATTACCAGTTTGCACAGCTCTGACTCCTCGTTAACTTCGTTTGATAATTTTTGAGCAAGCTTTATTTGGCACGGGATGTTTTCGGTCGGAATTCAACAATTTTGCAGTCTCTTAGTTCATGCCCAAAACAGTCGAAAAGCCTGTTGAGCATGAATTAAATGGTAACCTAATATCGTCATCAACCTCTTGGATATCGATCCGATAATCGTTCATAATGATTTCTTCTACCTGTCAGACGTTGTCGTTAATTCTTGATTCCCTGAGACGTAAAGATATTCGTCATCTTCGATTTCTTCACGGTTCCCTTGAGAAAGGGAAAAAGGTTTCTACCATTTGCAAACATCTTCAATACGGTGGTATGCTTTTTCTGTTCTTAAAATAAAATTTAATGCAAATCCTCTTTGTTCTCTTTTTGCCACGCAATAGTATAAGCAACGTTTCTGTGAACGTAAACAGAAGATACGGCCGAAAAGAGTGCATCTACGTAACAACAAAACATTTCGGCAACTCCATGGATACGACCTACGGAATTTTAGAATTGTGCGATTTTTTTTAGTAAATCCTGTATGTATCATAGGAATGATTTTCTCTGGTCGATAAATAACAATTATAACAATTAGTCTTATTGGGAACTCAACCGGGTGGTCAGCGAAAGGTTTCCCAAGGAATGAGGTAAAGGAAAGAATGGATTTCGTATAGATGGGTACGATTGGAAACCAATACGTCCGGTTAAAGATCGGGAAAATCGACATACGACAAGGGATGATAATAATGGGGCAAAACAGCATACAATGGTAACAGCAGGCTATTAAAACTAGGCCCCTCTTAGAAAATTGCATACTAGCTGGGGTGTCCGTAGAAAAATAATCCGTACTTTACGGGTGCACTATTATGCGCAATATGTGGTACATGAAACGGACGAATGCCGAAAACTACATTGTTGTTCAGTTACGCTTTAAATACCTCACACGAGTCGTATTATACATTCCCGTCGTATAATTCAATGCCAGAGCAGCTGGAAAATACCGTCGATATGTATCCGAACTTATGACGCTGCGTAATTTCGAATTTCGAAAAAGTCTTGGATAAATTTTGTTAAACAGCCGTACATGTCAGCTTATCGTAGTCTACGCAGTTATCGCCTATCGCCAAAGTGCGAAAATCCGTGGGAGAGATAGGCGTCACCTAATCACCTTGATTTAACCGTGAGAATATAGATCCTCAATCTTCGTAGAATTGATGGCCCCGCTCGCTGACACATTCTGTCGATCTGCGCTCTGAAGACAGTTGAACGTATGCTAATACCCGCTTGTAGCAGGGCCAGTTTTGCTACAAAAAATTGACATCTATTACTTGTAGCACAGAGGAAATAAGTCAGCTGATTGTTTCGCTAGGGATTAAAACACAAAGGGCTTCGTTGGCCGCGATGCCACTGTTTGACAGTAGCAGTGAAGTACTCGTATATAATGCATATTGTCTCACGCTTTACACTATGTTATTTGTACTAATTCGACTAGACCATAAAGCGATCTTCGCAGATTCCGTACCCATGTCGTTCGTACTATGTATACGCGACCTTATGACAAACAGGCAATTTAAAACAATCAACTATATTCAAAAAGTTTAATTATTTTCGTCTGAAAAGAAAGCTTGGAACTTACCGTTTAAACAGTTCGTGATTGATGGACATCTAATATCAAGGGCGAGTAGTGCTTGCGATAGCATATATTCGCTAACACAAATGTGTGCCCGATTTGTTAAAACTTGCACTTGCTCCATACATATCCATTGCTTACGATTTTAGTTGGGTCAACGTAAATAATTCCCTCCAACTCCATTCCAATACGAATCCCTCAAACTTTCAAATAATACGAGAAGCGTCCCAGTTAAATAAAATGCCTTTTTAGTAACACTGTCAATGGTATCCACCTACCACAGGCATCTAATACTCAACAATTCGTAGATAGAGTAAATATCAAGTAGAAAAGACTTTTCTGCATAATCTAAAGCCACTGTAGATTATTCTGACACTTTAATTTTATTGTTGCCTAAGATGAACACTAATGTACATAAAGAATTTTGTATGTTGAACGTTATTTAACTGTTGGTCTAATAAAAGGCGGTTTATATGGTACTAGTAAAAATAGGCTCGTTTCCGCACCGTTGGATTGAGCTTTCAAACGCAAGACTAAACAGGGCCTGCACATAGGCATCAGAGACAATCCTTTATCACACTCACAAAAACGGTTGATGTTATGTCTGTTTATCACAACGGGGATTTCTGCAACGGCCTGTTAGAAGCCATTATGTTAGTGTATAATGAAATGAAATGGCCAGCTAATTTCGGAATACTCCGGATTTCGGTTAAACTTCTTTATAAACACGGCACTATAAGCGTTTCTGTTAACTATGACGGTCATGTGTAATTATGGTTACCGCATGTGAATATAGCGTTGTAAAGAATTCTGCTGTTTTCGATCTTTTGGAACCTATTGTCCAATAGACGTCCACTCAGAGACTTCAGCTCATCGACTTTTACCTTTGCCAGCTTACCTTTGCCAGATTCTTCAGACCGCCGTTACAATGTGACGGTTGAGTGATTATCGAACACAACAATGCACTTGCTTAAATGTCTTACGTGAAAACCACTGCGTAAATACTTTGCATTCGGCGCTTACTAACATCTTTTATATAGTAACGGCTTTCTGTACGTGAGCATGCAAGGGTAGAAATGGGTTCGCTTGGGCTCACAGGTAATCGCCACTGACAAAACGAACCCGTCTTTACGGTTAAACTTGCTAACCTCCACACGAAAACCTGAACGTCGATAATAATATTGAACGAAGACCAATAAATTTCTGCTAATAATGTACTACATTGTACAGCGCGACATAAAGGGACATTCCTAAATACAAACTTTGTTATTATCATAATTTCAGCTGTTTCAACCTGACATATTTTTGTGAGTTTTTGCCGGCAGTAAAATCAAATAAACTGCAACACCGATACATATCATGACAAACAAATAGGGATGATTTAGATCAAATACGTGTATGGGCGTGACGATGCTTTTCGATGAACCTTATATAGTACACTACGAAGTATCATGGCAAACAGCTGTGTAGACCGGATCTCTGATGCAGAACGACCTCAAACGTGGAACGATTGCATCCGTTAATAACAATTTCGTATCTCAAATATGATACTCGTATCACGTTTTCTAATTATATTACCTGACCGATTTTTTTCTCATTTTAGCTTAAAACGATTCAGCATCTTGTGACAATGGCTCACACGTACTGTTTTAACCAGCCAGCAGCTAGATAGCCACATAGCCCTTGTAACGAAATATTTACCTAGGAAGGATATGGCGTAAACCACAAGCTTTGTGTAGCTTTCATCTGCGTTTAGGTTTTAAGAAATGAATCCTGTCAAGGTGCTCCTCGAAGACGCTGCGAAATTTCCCCATAGTTTTTTATAATAGCTCTCAACGACTTCGTCCGCCGTACGGGCTACCCCAGTGCGTAGCTGTACCAGGGCGGCCAATTCCAAGAGCCGCCATCGTGTAAATTACAAGAACCACTGCTCACGTTTCTCTTATCTCTGTACAGGCAGCGATTTACTTAATAGAGAACATGATCAATTTAATTTGCGGAATATACATACAACAAACAGGCTGCTATTTTGGAGAAAGCCATTTTTTTTAGCTTAAAATGTTCCCCTTGGGTGTACGCCTGTAAAGGGAAACATTTCCACACTGCCGTGGTCTGTTTCCGAGTGAAATCCTAATTGTATAAAAAAAATATCCACTCTAAAGCCCACATACAGTAGCTATGTATATTTCATAGTATGGGATTGCCCATTCCTACCCCCCAATTGCTCCTTCGTAACTGACGACAGCTTTCTGCATCCGCTTTGCCTTGCTTCTGTGCCGTAAGCTAGCGGAGTGTTCGGATCTAATGTTTAACTAAAACCCCCACTGAAAAAAAATACAACGGCAGGGGTTACTATGGTAACGATTTACTTTCAATGAGAGTACGGGATAATAGACTTATGGGTATGGAAGAGTGTGGCCAGTGCGTATGTTGAGTTCCAATCGTGCACTAGAGCTAGATGAATACCTATATATAACTAAAAAAAATAAGCTTAAATATTTATTGGTAAAATGGTTTAGTAGCATTATATGTTGATTCGGCGATCGGTAACACGATATATATATATAAGTTAGTACAAACATAACAATTTTAGTGACCCTGACACAAAGATGGATCAGATCTGGACAAATGTCTTTAATGGATGAACAAGAAATTCAGATGGATAAAATTCGCTAGGGTGCCATTTGTCATCATCGATTGAAATGCCAAAGCGCACAGATCGCAAAACTAGGAGAATCCAATGCAGAAAGGGTGCTGTTTGGTTCTTTTTCAGGATGCAGGTTCAAAAAAGGAGGAGAGAAGTCGCGATGCAGGATGATGGTAGCACGGTTTAATTCGAACAGATTTCAACCGGCTTTGCTAAAATTCCGTATTCTTCAGAAGTTGCTACATTGAAGCGATAGAATGTCCGCTACAAAGTGATGATATGTTTGTAGTTATTGTATGAGAGAGAGAGAGAGATAGAGAGAGAGAGGAGGCAATGTCTTTTATTTAGCTTTCAAAAAATTAATTTTTATCGGGATACAAGTTGCTAATCACTGTATGTCGTATAAGAATAATGTTATTTTTTATAAAATATACCGAATATACTTCAAGCTATAACTGGTGAGATGTTTCAGACCCAGGAAGGTAAGCATTAACGATTAGCAGCTTTTTTAGAGGGATCTTGAATATAGTTTGCTTACTCACGTTACTGTCCTTTGTAACATTTAAAAAAGACGAAGTGATCCTAAAAAAAAAACGTTGACTTTTACGTTAAGAACAGCATTAGCATCAAGTTAAACAGCTGACCTATAAACAAACAAGCTTCTAGTTTTAGGTCCGGTACCGCCTGCGAGTCGGTGCTCGGCACAAAACGGACCATGTTTACCTTCGTTTTTGAGTGAATTGGAGCTTGAGGCTGGTAGGCAAACATTTTACCAGAGCACCATTACAGTGACCTCGTGCTGGCTTTTCGTGGTGGAAGCCAGCGTAAAATAAACGTGACTGCTTTTAAACTTCCATTCCGTCTGATAGAAAGCCCAACAGCGTTAACAGACCTAAGACTTGAAATATTTAGACTTCAACTCAAGGTTCATGTGCGGGACCAGTGACCCCAAAAACGTAACGAGATGTCAGAAAACTATCTTTTGAATCAATAACGATTGTTGTATTAAGGCCTTATAATTTCAAGGATTGGTTAACCAACAGCTCCACCATTTCTGCTGGTCAGAATGTTGGACATGCTGAAGAGTTATTATTTATAAACGGTAAACTTTATTATGTGGGCCTTGCATACCGAAATTCTCCTCTGTATGCAAACTGAACCAAACAGCCTATCGCCAAGTGTTAATAGTTCTAATGATGTAGCTGGCCCTGAGTCGTTCTTTTAGCTATTGTTAACACTACACTGGTGTACTTCATTGCAATGAAAACTGCCTCGCACGTTGGGCTCATTACTGCGGCTCGCGTTCTAAAGAGCTCTACGCGTTTGTATTGAGGTCCCAAATAATATAAACTTGTATCTTTTCGTGTTTACCTCTAATTGTTCCTTGGGCATTTTTGCGTAGCTGCCGCTCTATAGATGATCCTCAGCTGTATAAACTGCTTTTTAACCATCGTACACAGAAAGGAGAACGATGTTATCCCGCTCATCCTATCCTACGTACCAACAATACGCAGCTGCATGCTTTCAGGTGCATAGTCGGACGTAACAATGTCACGCGTGCTAGGACCGCTCGTACCTACCTGGCACACAGGCCGTTTATAAAATAATTGACTTTGTTACATTAAGCCAAGTGCCATATACTCGCCGAAAACGGTGCGTCTCTATAGAGCATCTGTTATATTTTGCTTCTAAATTTGTATCTAAACAAAATCAGATATCCAAGTACTCTTTCCTCAACTCGTATGGAATTGTGTGAGAGTGCTCTGACGATAAACGGTATCGGTAAGCGTAAAGTGTAGCTCAAGCACGCTCTACATAGAAAATTTTAGGCTCGTAGCAAGCGAAGAAAATAGCCAAAAGGTTCAAAAGGTGCGAAATGACATATTTTAACCGTCGGACGTTAGTTATTAAGTTCGCAAACATTTTCCAAACGGCAGTTCATCATCTGAATCAGAAGCCAAAATGTATTCAAAATGGCTTCTCGGAACATTTTTAGGCCCTGCAAATTTAGACCCTACGAAAAAGTTTTATTCGTTATTTATTTATTTAGGTTTATTATTACGAAAAGGTTTATAGGAATTTTTCAAAAGTGCCACGAAAGCTAGCAATAACCTGGACTATCGATCTTGGGCAAAGAAGGAAGTTTTAGACTGTAATGAGGGTTCGTTGACGGAAAAGTTAAGTATTAGTTAATCCTCACTCAAATTACGGAAATGATGCACCCTTATATATAACGAATAGTTTTGTTCTAGAAAGAATTGACTTTTCCTTGCTACAACGAACCGCCCGCCAAAATTTTCCTCAATTTAAAGGCATATATGTATATAAAATTAGTTTCGGTTCATATCTCTTACTTACTGTACCACGCGGAATATGTACAGTCGCTAACTATGACTGTTACGTGTGTTTCCATATTCTGGAGGGATATAGTCATGTCTTTATGGTTTACGATATCTTTTCCATTAGGCATGTTATTACAAAATTGTTTTGTTATTTATATTATCAATTATTATAAGCGTTATTATTTAATCAAGCTTTCAATTGTTTAGCCGTTTCATGTTCTTATTTACTTGAAACAGTACGCAATTTATTACGGTAAACGGGCGTTTATGTCCCCTTTTAATAATCGTTAAGGATCCGGGTGATACAAGGCATAAAAGTACCTCAACCCAAAGCAAAGGGCATCCCTTCGAATGTTTTATCACATAGATTTTTAGGTAAGATCTTCGCTGGGAAAACGCCGAGTTGGGTGGGGAGCCTATACACTGAATTGGCACGTCTGCTATTTTTCGCCCAATGAACGCGATTGGCAGTTGGCGTTGGTCAATATCTTCTAAAAATAACGTCCTCTGCTAAGAAGCCTTCCGGTAACCACCGTTGTTAGCCCTAGATTTCCTTAAAATTCATTTTTACACTTTCCCGAACGTAACAGCATATTGAATCTTGTAGTGATTTTACATCTCAAGCGATTGCCCGTACATTAAGTATTAGATCATGAATAGATATTCCATGTAGTATGTCTGCTGCAGCTATTGACCTTTGCTTTGGACGGTTAGCCCTGAATACGACACAGAACAGCCGTTACTTGTAAACGTAGATCACCTTACTAAATGTCCTTAACTTTCATAGGCAAACAGCATTGCAGTGGTACGCAGCCCGACTATACGAGACCCAACGGAATAAATATTGACAGAATAGAGACGGGAAATGCGTTGGCAATTTCGAAGCCATCGTACGTCACGTTCTCGGCGAAAAACCAGCTCCTCGAAACGTTTTGGTACTACCATGAGCTAATCCACACCGACAGGCGTACATAAACGTATCGTATGAAGACTAGACCAATTTGGCGCAGTGACAACAGTAAATCACTAGAAAGTCTGCTTACGTATAAATTGCTCTGTTTCGAATATTCAGAGCCTCTCCTATCCAATTTTTCGACGTTCCGTTAGAACTACTTTTATTTCTTTCGTTGCAGGTATCCATTATCATCTCGTGAGTTGGGGTGTTATACGTCCTCTATAGTTGCGAGAGCTATGGATGAGTTCATCCGACCACGGCAATGACATCCCATCTATCCATCTACAGTCTATCGAAGCCGTAATGTGTCCTAGCACGCCTAAATGGATCGGATCACCTATCTAGAGCCAGGCCTTGTCGCCCTTCTGGAAAACGTCCATGCGCCACTCAGATGACTCCGATGGGAGTACTAAATCAAAAGGTATACAACGTTGAGCGCTTTTATCCATTCCAAATTCACTGTGGGTTGCACTCAACACTGGGCTGTTTTTTCGCGAAGCTCGATTTTGCCTTCAGGGTTAGCTGCGAGCAATGGCATAGACCTTCAAGATGCCCCGAAGCTAAACATATCCTATTGGATTCTAAGCCGCCAGGTTTGTCGAATAAAAAGCCTTCCGGTAGCTTACGCTCATATTTTCAGGTTCACCTCCTCTAGAGGACTGTAGATGCTGAACGGGGTCCGTTTCTTGCATCCGTAATGCTGTCAGACCGCCAAACCCTATGAGGCCGATTTTCGCGATTCCCTGATGCCACCAGTCGTCCCAACGCAGGCGTCTTCCATGTAAGCCTCGCACCTTTAATTTGACTTGTAACCATTTACATTTTGCACCCCTCTAAGGATGTATAATGTAATGGAACGTCGTGGTTTGTAACAGGGCTTGTAAAACATCTATTGATATATCGCTTTTTCGTAGATGATTCCTGTACGGAGCTAAAAGGCTTGTACGACGAGTGAAATAAATGCCCAATAGGCATCCAACCGTATGTTCTACAGATCGAAATATAACTCTGTTTCCGCTGGGAAAAATTAGTCAGTGTGACCTAGGTGTAACGCGGGTGTGGCAGTGTTACGCATTGGACAAGGTAAACAAGGCAAAGTACGAGTTAGGTACAACATTTTGACAGCATAGTGGGCAATACTTCGAAGTATTCACTTTTTTTTAATTATACATTTCAATGCAGTGACAGGATAGATGGATGCATAGCGAGTCGTTCAACGCAACATATGCCTTTAGCAAGCCCTTAAAGCCGTGGGCCTAATGCCACTAAATGAAAATGCAGGTTTTAAATAAGTAGAGGCTAATTATAAAAAGATGAAAGATAATAAATAACAAGGCAGATAGATCATAAATAAATAGATTGTTTACCAATAATGTTTTTATTATATATCAAACACGAGTAATATGGACGCCAAAGTTGTTCTTCAGCTTTCGATGCTGTACAAATAGTTCGATTGTCGAAGCGTTTTAACATATTGTATATTGTTTAGTAGAGATAATGGTAATTTATTTTATCGTTGTAAATATGCGTATTTAATGGACCAACAAGCTACTGCCATTGTTCTAGTTGTATATGGTGTATTGAGAAAGGCCTTCAATGAGGAGTGAAAAAAAAGGACACAATTATTTATTTCTTATATAAAACGATATTAGGTATATAGTAACGATAATGAGTTGCGCTTAAATCGATGCGACATCTTCGATAAGCATGAAATTATGTGATATATTCTGATCGGCTGTCTGTTATATATATTTTATACCAAAATTTTATGCGTTTTTTAGAAGAAATATCGAACATGCTAGTTTCTCGCAGTTCTCTGTGACTTTACGCCCGTATACGGGGTCTTAATAAATTGATATCAGTATAAATATGTCCCCCCCCCCGCCCCCTGGCACGTTCAGCACCATTGATAAGCGTTGCTTCAGGCGGGCTGTGTGTTTACGCCCGCTTGCAAACCTCGACCGTCTTACGCGTGCCTAAATTTGGTAGGCAAACGCTATACCCCTACCTCACCTAGATTGGCACATAAAACAGTTTATGGCCCCTATTAATTGTGTCGAACATTATCAATTAGAGAACCCAATTCCGGCCAGCGGCATTAACGAGGGGTCACATCGAGAATTTCGTTACTGTATCACAAAATATGCTATTTTTTAATGCTGTTGTATTGCTTGAACGCTCAATACTACGAGAGATTAAAATCCTATGCGATAACTGTGTTGCAGATTATAGTTGTCCATGATATCGACTGGCTTGCAGCTAGCCAGCAACAGAATGCTAGTCACCACCATCTACCTGCGCCACCATCTTATCGCGTGTGTGTATTAGCATAGGCACCAGGGAACTTTGTCCACACCAGCAACGTACGACGGGCTGAGTCAACGGTACAACGCTGACACAAGCACTGCCGAGATGAGGGTTCAGGTCTCGTTGGACGTACTTGCGAGTTACCTATTGTCAACACCACAGCGGATTGCCATTGTTGATTGCCAAATTTTATCACGATACCAATATCGATAACAATAAGCACCGTTAACTCTCACTAGCTAGCATTAATAAAGCCCAGTTAATTAAATTCAACCTTTGTTTTCCGTTGTTTCACTCTCGCCACTGGCCTTTTGCACGCCTTGCGTATTATGCGCACGTGGTCCAAATCGGATGCATTCATTTGCTTTACCCATACCCATTTGCTTATACATGCTGCTTATCAAAACAAGCTACCTAATGTCCGTATGTAATAGGACAACAATAATAAGAATGCCATTGAAAATGAACAGATGACTGTTCTAACGAATGATCGATGATTACACTCGCCGGACAGATTTAGGATAGTCAGTAGCAACTTAGTGGAAAGGCTATGTAGCTACGGAACATAGCGACATCCAACCAGTTCCTACAGCCTAGATCTGAGGGCCTCACAAAAGTCAGCAGGCGCAGTGAGCAAGGCCAAAACAGAAAATTGTTTTAGCCTTTCTTTTTTTGCTCCTCAGCCCATGTCTAGACATTATGATGTTGGTATAGTATGCGAGTTATTGTACCAGGGAACCTATAGCAACATGAAGAACCCCGACGTAGTCGTTAGACGCACGTCAACATCAAATGAAGACGCACGAAGAGCGTATAATGTGGCCTGGCCAGTTATCTCGGTCGTTTACGTAATCGCAGCCGTTATTTACGCAATAACCGAATCAAAAGGAGCTTTTCTTTCATTCAGAAATGGTGAGAAGAAAGTTTCTAACATGAAATTTGAGGCATTCCTTTTTTAGAGAAACATAAAAACCGGAAAATTCCTGCTTTATGATATGTTGTCGAATCATCGAACAAATATGATCCGAGGAATAGGTCTAGATTTTAAGCTAATTCCGCGAAACGTTATGGAATCATCAGGAGCATATGGTTTGCGCTTTCTGATACATGAATGAACAGGGATGGTCTCTAGCATTTTGCGTTGCAACTAACACGACCAAGCCCACCTGCCAAACACTTTTGAACATTTTTGAGCCTTTGCAAAAACAGTGTTCAGTCTTAATATAAATCTCTCAGGGAAAGAATTCAGAGTTTCTACTCCAGGTCTAGTGACGTCTGTGCCGTTATTTCGTGTTTTATTCATTATGTTTCGTCTACAGGAGTTGAGTGTAAACGAGCCTTTTCATAGCCTAAAGAACCAATTGCACCTACTTTGATACAAAGTCTAGGGAAAATTTTTAATCTTTAGGTACATATCGTAATCAGTGTACGGGTCAATAACCCTAAATACAGTATTTCCTTTTGATGGCAAACGGGCTCCAGCCCTCTAATGGAGAACTTCAGACACACGTATTAGGTCATTATTGGCATTGGTGTTGGTTTTAAAAATGCGTGAAGGTCTGTACCTCCTGTATGACCGATCATTTGTATCGAATGGAGTAACCCTTCGGATGCTCTCAACGGTTTCTATAAAATGGATTATCTAACGTTAGATGGAAGCTATTAGACATCCTGTGCACATAATTCAATTCCACGCTACGATACGACCCCGTTAACGTCAATACGGTAAACAATCCTGCATAAAACAACCGAGCTTGAGATCATCCATATATGATCTGTACATATTTTATATGTACTCACACATCTTCTTACAACAACGCAGTGACTATATTTACGCACCAGTTATTATTAAATAGTCTACATAAAACGGGAAATCGGAAAATAGATGAAACCATAATTATAATACGTAAGCAACAATTGTCATAGAAGTGAAAAGGGCAATTCGTATTAGACGAACTGCCCTTTTCATTTCTTTCCTCCCCCCCCCCCTTTAGGATTATTTGGAGCGATTGTTACAACATGGATAAGTATTATTGAAAGATCCAATAAAACTGAAAACAGAGGATTTCATCTGGCGAAGCCCTTTTTCCCAACGGTTATTGAAGTGAGTTACTCTGTCCGCGTGGTATACGACTGCCCGCTTTAAATAAAAATGAGTGCTAGTACAAAGTGAGTAAACAAATGAGGAGCAGTACAAATATTATTAGTGTACAAGAGAGTACTTTGTATTTAGGTCGTATTCTGGGCGCCCAACCAGATCACAGAACTAGGACGAAGGCTCACGATTGTTTCCCTGGTTCGATTGATGTCAGTGCGCCTTTTGTCATCTAAACTGAAACCATCATAACCTTTTTCACTTCGATCTGGAAAAGATTTTCATATAATGTCTTTTTCGAAAGGAATGTCAGAATCTGTTGAATATCCCTGAGCTGTTCCTACAGATGTCGCGTATGTCCTCATAACGTTTCTGCGTATAGCCAGCATCAGGCATTGACAGTGGAGAGATGACATCTCAAAATGATGCTATGTACGGTATCGTTTTCAAAATCAGGAAAGCAAATCTTTACCTAATTCATCTCGAAATGTTTGCACGTCCGCTAACCGTGATGTGATGCCATTTTGCTTTCCAAATTTTGACCTTCAAAGTTTTCGCTTCAACGTACGATTTGGTCTTTTCTTGCGGAGCAGCCCGTTCGTCGAGTCAGCTTGAGTCTTTCCAAACAAAGTCAATTCAAGTCTTCATTTTTAGCTATCGAAGGTCTATTTGGACCGTCTCTTCTCGAAGTCCGTCTTGAATAGGAATGAAGTGCTTAGCTGTTTTCGGTATGAAAATAATTCATAATGTATACGTGGAATGAAGGGGAACCTCAAAGGGGTCACTTGGCGTGAAATCAGTTCGACCTCATTCGTGCGAAATAAAAAAAAAATGATTCTCTAGAGGGGTGGATTTCAAAGAATCAGAAGACCGTAACGTGGTAAAGTGAATAGTTTTCGGCCAGCGATGTTATATTATTTGTGTGTGAGCGTGCAAGTTAGTTTATAGTCGGTAGGGCGTCTCTTCCATCCCAAAATATGAGCTTGTATAAAACTACCTGAGGTTAAACAATGCCTCGATTTGTTTTGCACGATCCTCGCCAGATACACTATAAACGTACGTTGTTATTGAACTTCCATAACATTGCATAGCTTAAGATAAGTCTGTACACAACGCTACTGTGATTTAAATCGTTACAAATAATAAACAGTGCTTTTATTAAATCATACATGAAAAACACCAAGAGAACTTGAAAAAGTACATACCGTGTCCATAGAGATATAGCTCAAACGCAGCTCCACCGAAAAAGCCCTAAAGCAACGCTCGAATTGTACCCAAAATGGCGATCCTGATTAGTAATTGGCGTTATGTACGAGAAAGGACGAGAACGAAACAAAGCCATACAAAAATACAAATGCAAAACAGTTTAACAAATCGATCCTAATTTAATATATAACTAAATGCAAATAGAATATTAACAATAATAACTGATATGATTGTTAATCGCAAAAATGAAATTCAATGGATATGATGCAAATACAAGCCAAAAAAATATTATATCTCTACGAAACGTTAATAAAAATAAGAATTCTTAGCGTTCAGTAAGAACATGACCCAAAAGAGAGTTTCGGTGGGACCGATGGCAGTTCAGAATGAGTTGGCACAATATTGCTCTGGGTGCCGTGCATTATTAGTAAGATGATGACTTTCTGCTAAGTACCTAAGACCATCCGAAGAGGAGCGGATACATAGGCGGCATGAATTTAGACTACGTGTGAAGTTTATTCAGATGCAATACGGAATGGTCCAGCATTAGATCTATAGTCATATCACAGTGAGAGAACTTAACAACTCTGACGATGAACAGATTGACAACTACGACCCCAGGTCCCATCGAGAAACGATCCCAGGAGAAAGAGAACCTCAAATATGACAGCTTGACTGAACTCGCTTAAATCGTTACTGAAGCAGTCGTGCCCAAGCTGACAACGACATCTATCTGGGCATAATAGAGGAAAGATCTACTCGAAGCGTTTCAGCTGGAATAAGATCAGGGCAACAGGCCGAAACTCACACGAGCACATCACAATTGTCGAATTTAGTGTGAACGTTTAGCAAACAATGTTACATTGTAAAATATATATATATATATAACGGCCCTGCTAACATTTAGGCCAATGCCTAAAACGTTGATTTTAGCATTTCTCGGTACAATCTTAGCACTAGACCTACCGATACTTCTTACACAGCCATCCCAACCGTAACCCGTCTAAATGAGTGATTCTTAAACAAAGAAAGGTGATTATTCTTATAATTAAGCGTAGATTTTCAATGGTGTGAAATTCGACGGTGATGTGATAGCGTTTAAGTACTTGAGCCTGTAAAAAATTCGCAGACAGAAATCTTGGCCGCTGGTAATATGGTTAATGCCTTTTAAACTACATTTGTATCCTTAAAAACATAGGGTTCTAACTGGGGCTTGAGTTATTGAATATAAGATGCATACTTTAGTACACAGACGCGTTGTAGTTGCGTGCTACAGACGCAGGCGCGCAAATATTAACGATACAACGTATCTGGACCTATGTACATGTAATAAATACTCTCCAACACTTTTCACAGCGTTCACTACAAAATCGGGACACTTCACTATTCTAACCCTATGTATAACTATTATAACCCTCTATGTATCTAACAACAAAACCCATTTCACACTGAGTAAGACTGAGATAATAGAAGATTATTACGGTATGTTTCTAGAACTCAGTTGAACGTTTTAGCTAAAAATAAAATAGCGCTGTTTACACGTGACTCAACGACAGCAGTATGCATGATATGCTATATTAAGTTTAGCAATGCGATTATATTTATATAATTTCCATCTCAAGTTGTAACTTGCTCTTATATTAGCTGTTCTGTTGTCTTTTTGGGCCATCGTCGCTTTTTTTTTTT
>NW_019214104.1:62593-68335 GCF_002532875.2 Varroa jacobsoni
ATATCACTTGCTTCATTAGCCGTAGCTTAATCCTTGCCAATGCATTTGTCGATCGAAGGTTAGCGTTCATGTTGAAGGAAGGCTGTATTTAACAAAGACTCTCAGCACATATGATAGCATAGATAAAGATCTGATCCACAGTAAACTATATTGTACCATCTGCAGCTGGTAAGCTCACCATCAATCTGCTGAACGTTGTCAAGCGCTTCTAACTCTATTTGAAGCCTAATAATAACAAACTAGCTTCATTCCAAGTTCCGTATTGCCGTTTCCTTCTATTAGATATCTTTCAATGTGCTTGTACAGCTGCTATTGGGGCTAATCAAATACATAAATGCACACCTAAAACTATCGTGCAGAACGTTCGATTCTGGATGTGCAGAGTTGTACATGTTACCGCGGTCTCAGTTATTATACGTTTACCGTGTCCGTCCAAAAGTCGGCCCTACGATGCGACAAAAACAATTGTTTCATTTATGTTGTCTGTGTGTGTGTGTGTGTGTGTACGTGTCGCGCGAATTTCTATAACGCGTGCGCTGTCTACGCTGACTGGCCGTCTGCTCTACCATCTATTTATCAATGTGTGTACTTAATGTTGTTATCGGAAAACAATTCCCTAATCACTGTAGAGGTAGTTGCAACTAGCCTCAACGAAGGCGAGTGCCGACGACAGATTCGGACCCGATCAACGAGGTAGACCAACGGCTTTTGTGCTAATCTTACAAACTGTGCTTTCAATTGTTGTTAATTCGTGGGCGTAAATTAAGCTCTTATGAGGAACGTGTGCATATGAGGCAATGCTTTTGATCCTTTGAAGTGAATATTCACTAGATTCTGATAACGTTTGTCCAATCACCACGAAACGAACGCTATGAAATATACATGCGCGTCGTTTCTGAGAGCCTCATTTTAAAAGTCTTCATTCAGCCACAATGCTTCAGTGAATCGACGGCCAGATCATTAGACACGTATAATAATATTAAAGCAATATGCGCCTAATTGGTAGGTCTATTTTACACCTTCATTCAACTATGTGTTCCTTGTAACTTGATGATTCATCATTATGCACAATGCAACATTAGTAAATTCAAGCTCTAGTTTAGACGGGATCGCAACGAAGAATTAGAAGATTATTGAACAATCATTTTTAAGCTATTGTTTGCGCAATATTGCCCACACAGTAACAAGTACCTGAAATGAAAATATATTGCCCTAAAAAACACGAATCCATATTTAGAATTAATGTCAATTTGTTATGCCTCTTCCCAGTTATCTGCGATAGGCTGACTTTGGGCCTAGATGTGTTCTACTGCGATGTGACTCAGGACTGAATTTGCACCTTGACCGGTTCAACTCATAATACTCAAGAGGATTTCATATGGCGCGGCAAGCATATGTAAGCACGACAAGATCCAATAAAAATATACATATTTATACTATAGATATGCGTTAATAATTAAATAAGACTGATATAAATATCTGTGTGATAGCAAATGGAGTGACGGGTAAAGTACCGTAATAAAAAAAATTAGCTATTTTCCAACCGAACTTTTATTTTCCTTTTATACGTTTGCGTACGGCTTATAGTTGATTATTTCACGGCAAAGAACTTCAATGTATGGCTCAGGCCGACAGTGCCGTTAATTCGTTAAAAAAAATATTATTGTTTGTCGTAGAGGGACATTCTATAATAGAATAAATCGACCTATCGACCAATGGAGCTTACGGAAACCATTGGACAAAGTCTAGAAACTGCTTTAACATGATATATGTGCTCGTTTGCAGGCCTCATAATGAGTCGGGTTTTCGCGGTAGTATCTCTTGTTATGTATGTCGCTAGCAGCGTCTCTGCGCTAGTACGACCTGCAAAGGATAGCAAACATCAAACAGAATATCTCCGCGACGGTTATATATTTAAGATCGTAGTGGACGTCCCGGTGGACAAAAACGGGATCGTATGTAATCGTACTTTTTGCTTATTGGTTTTCGCTTGCTGCTGTTTCCCCATCATAACAGTGTGGCTGGTTTCAAGTGGTGCCATATCAACGAGTCTAGTCTTTCTTTCCAACAGGGGCAACCAGATCTGAGAGAGTCCTGACGACATTGCGTACTAAGTGTATTGAGATTTGGCGAATCAGGAAGTTACTTACAAATGAGGGTCTGTGAATGCCAATGAAAATATTGACTATAACAGTTTCAAAGCAATACATCTTAATTTCATCGTTAACGTTCGCTGAATACGAATGGCCTCGTATTGCGGTGGGGAGCACACGTTTTACTTTAATCCAAACCAATGTATTCTTCGCAAATAAGCATATCTCTTTATATTTCGTATGTTGTTCCTTCTTTGATTAGCCGAAGGTCCTTATGGAAAAACATCCGTTTGTGACAAGCATTCAGATTGAATCGGACAAACTTATAATCAAAGGCCTTCCGTTACATAATGGGAAAACTACATTACAGCTAAAAACTTATTTCTCTAACCATTTGAAGAGCAATCGTCGAATTGATTTAATTCCTGAAGATCTGGATGAAACGGATAGTTATTGTCGCCTGATACCCAGCGTCGGTAAGCTGCCGAATTATATTATTGATATCTTAATTATGGGTTGCCTATTCGAGGATTTATATTAAACTGGAATGGTAGGCAGTAGAGTAGTTCGATATATATATTAAAAACGCTGTATTGTTTCGGTGAACAAATACCCAGGATCTTGTCAATATGTAAATAGTACCCTTTGTTTAGGTACTTTGTAAGTTGAAATAGTTTACAACAAGCTTCCGTTCACGGATATACGCTCATATATCGGTAACTTATTAGCGGAATACCTATCGGGCTGTGGATGCCGACAGCAGCTATAGCTTTATTAGTATAATTGTCGTTCGTTTTTATTGTTTAGTGTTCATCTTTATGAGACAGGCTGCCAGTTTTAAATGTCGGACCCGTTATATTTTTGCAAAACAGGTATCGATTTCGCCGATAGGGAGGTGCTTGACAGGGCCGAGATCATTCAGTTCATTGAAAAACTGTCTAAACAGCTGAAATATCCTAGTAACTGGATAAAGGCGACCACTAAAACTTTTAACGGCAAAAATCAAGTATGAATCACTTTTCTTGTACTTTTTAGCTAACTTATATATTGGACCCTCTAATAGATTCTAAAGTTGAGCAAGGACGTACAGACTTAGTGCGTATTTTGAGTTTCTCTCAAATGGCTTTCAACCTTTGAACGTACAAGTTCGTTCCTAAGCCTACAGAGTGGAGGAAACAAACTGACTAATTTGTATGTCTCGGAGTAGTTATTACCATTTCCGCATAATAGTTTTCGTTTCGTATAAAGTATGGTTGTATTACTGTTTATATGTGGGGAGAGTATTGCAAAACGCGTGCAAAATTCTCGTGGATGCATTGAACATCATTCAATCACTGAGTTCGTCTTGGTTCTAGCACCTTATATCGGGTCTTCGAATTTCTCTGATGCATCCTGGACCCTGCGATGGCAACGCAGTGAAATCCGACGAAAAAGTCAGAGAGGTGTTAGAACTTTACAGATCTGGAAAGCTGCAGTCGCTGGCTCCAGCCGGGCACAGGTAAAAAAAAAAACAATGTATGATCACAAATGATTTCGTGGAACATAAACCATTGTAATAGACTTATTACGCTAGCTGAAGTACAGTTGGAGTCATGTACATCTCGGTGTTGCTGCACCTTTAATGGCAGTCCCGCATACAACAACAACAACAACAATAGCTAAAAGCTAGATTTTTCCCATCTTCATTTCCTAAAAAACAATAGCAATACGAGTATATTCTAGATCTGCCTGTTGTCTATAGTGGCAACAATCAAGTTACTATATGCAATTAAATGACGCCAGTATAATATAGCTCATAAGATACAGCGGGTCCGTTTCGACTGTAACGTTGAGCTGGGCACACACACACACACACACACACACACACACACACACACACTAGAAATTGGGCACTATTCGTATGTGGCGACATAAATACCGGTGATAACTTCGCAATATTGGCTAGTGCCGTTGTTCGTGTGTGTAATATATCATGCAATAGAAAAACCTTAGGGTCCTTTGCTCCAATATTGCAGACTACATATTGCCTCAATCTGACCAGACTCACTAATGCAGAGTGATCCAAAGTCAGTTAGGAGCCTCAACGATCATTTTCTGTTTCGGCCTCATTCCTAGCCAAAATCAGATAGATAGCTGATTGATCGGGCCGCTTTGGATAATGCTATCTTTCAATTCGAGATTCGTTTGATATTATCACTTGTCGTATGATCTTTCAGGATTGGTGCAGTCAATCGGCTTGACGAAGTGTCCCGGTCAGGCCAGCAGAGAGCTGGCATTTTGTCGTCGAGCGCCATGCACAAGCCAAAAAATAAAAGTATACCCGTTTCGATTAATATCGGTTTAATAAATGGGACCTCCACCGAATCTTCATCAAACTGGTGGGAGTCCGCGTCCACAGCGCTACATTT
Organism: Varroa jacobsoni; assembly: GCF_002532875.2. NCBI lineage: Eukaryota > Metazoa > Arthropoda > Arachnida > Mesostigmata > Varroidae > Varroa > Varroa jacobsoni. The sequence goes on from NW_019214104.1 coordinate 67,095, forward strand.
CATTTCAACTGCTAGGACCGCTACACCGGCGTCCTTTACAACCACGAAGCTGCCAGCTGCGAGCACAATGACCGAGACGTCCAGCGTAACAACGAAAAACGAATCCTCGTCTGATACCATAACTTTTACGACAACACTGGCGGCCATGACGCCGAACATTGGTACCACCATAACAGCACAGTCTGAGATGATGGCCACAGCAGCAACTACGCCATTAGCGACAGACTCGTGGCAAGTTTCGACAACGGCTAAACTTACACAGAACGAGGATATGCGCATAGAAAGTTATACCCGAAATCCTAATTTGAGATTAATTACGTCGACGACAGAAAGCAACGAGGAGAACGACGTCGACGGTCGAGTCGACGCAATCACTTCCACGGCTGGCGACAGTGTGCCCGATGAACAAGAACAGATCGCGCCGCTCAAGGCTTACGCGCTACCGATAGCGGCCACCTTTACGGTATTGATCTTTGGCGTCGTTCTGGGGCTGGTCTGTATGGTCAAACGTAAAATATTGTCGAACGACTACGATTTGCATGGAGGTAAGTTAGTGGAAATCGCGGCCGTAACACACGTATACGGCTTTTAATGGAGCAGTCCATCTGATTACATACAATCTGTTTGATACTTATAGAACAGTTTTGATTCAAAAATATAGGATACAATGTTTTTTTTTTTTTTTTTAGTACAACCATAACGATATATCTAATCATTTAAGAAGGATAATAGGAAACGCACGAGCTACATATATCGTGCATGATAACCACCTGCCGTATATAAAATTTTCATTAATTTACGCAGTTATTTATGAATCGGATAGAAGTTCCTCGATGTTGCGGTAGCCCTTCGCCGCGGCGTGCGCATATACAGTTATCGTAACAATATATTAACAGTATGCTACGTAGACTTGACAATTATACCGTGCTGTTTTTCAATAACATGCGTTCCTTTCGCTCTGGGTACGTTCCATCTCTTGTAACAGGTGAAGAAGGCCGTCTGGGCGGTATCGTGGCATAAATGGGGGGCCACTACGCAGGCTTTGCACAGGAACACAATTCGGAAATTTAATTACCTAAACATTGTGCATCAATGCGGCACACATTGCTTTATTATTTAGCTAAATTCATTCAACAACTGTGACTGATGCCCTATAAGTGAAAAATGTTTTACCCAATAATTTTACATTATGTGACATGACAGTTAATGAATATGGACTTTTAAAAGCGCAGCTTTTATAT
>NW_019214105.1:0-165742 GCF_002532875.2 Varroa jacobsoni
TATATATATGTATTAGTCATACTTAAATGTATATATATACATTCAAGTATGAATATAATTGAAAATGTTGACCAATGGAATGGTTGGCTTTGGTTTACCAGGTTTAACGACCCGTTCGATTCTCATGATTGACTCATGAACTATGTATTATGATAATAATATGTTAATAAACAATTTCCTGTAAAAATGGCGCACACATCCACAATAAGACAGGTAACCTGGTTCATTCAATGGTGGGCAGACAAACGAAATCAATAAAAATTTGCAATGTTGTAATCAAACATTGTGACGTGTTCAGTGTATACATTAGCATATAGGATAGTCTTATATTAGAATTTATAGAGCCTACGACACAGGTAGCTATGCTTGTATGACAGTCTATATCTACACTAGAAGCCTATTTGGACCAATATTCAGTTTATCTAGGTCTCCGATCGGGTTACTAAAGATTATAATTCAATCATTGATATCTGCGCAATAATAGAAAACATGTCCTACGTTCTTTGTTTAAAAATCTTACCATGCTTATGAAAGAAATATAAATGAAGGACAGTACTATATAGTGAGATATATATAGTGAGGATACTGTTTAATATCCAGCATATTGTCACAGAATAAAGAGCAGATCTTCTAGAAAAGGTAGGTGACATATTTTGTACCCCTGGCAAAACCAATTGGTTTTTTTATCAGTCTGTTTTACTAAATTTTTTCATTATGGTTACCCTTATGTACATTCGGCTTGAAGAGTAATCACTTTTTATAAAAACCTATTTCGTATTGGTTCCCATGCTCATTTGTAGTTCATTTTGACAACGTTCAACTTAACGCACGCCAGCGTCAAGGCATTATCGGCTGAAGAACTCACGGTGGAAGTTATTACAGACGCAAACATTACCTGGGCCATTTAGAAGAAAGCGACCTTATACGTCACCAGCTGAAATTTATAGTTAAATCTCTTATTTATTAGAAGCAATTTGACTTTGTATTTGTGCGAGGAAAGGTTTTAGGTTGTAGTCGTGTCCGGTGAAATACTCATAGAGTGAAAAACTACAGTATACACACACTACAGGATATACACAGCTGCTCGACCAACCCGTTTTGTGACAGAACACATGATCCAGTAGGGCAGCTTCAAAAGTCACAGGAGATTCTTTAGTAGAAGACGTTTTGCTGCCTAGCTGAACTCGTAACAAAGTCAGAAACAGTTTCCGGCTATCCATATTTATAAATCTGAGACCTCGCTCTATTATTGTTATTATTATCCAATACGCCTAATAATAGATACGGCATCCTCCCTGCACGCTGCAATCAACAGCAGATGTCTTAGGTCTACCTTCTCCCGCTGTGCAGCATACACCCTTAGAAGAACGGTATATAGGTAACCTTCACCCGTTCGGAGTTTTATGTTTTGTTCTTTTAGTAGCTGAACAGATTTTTATATAAACTAAAGATTCGTAGAGACGACCGAATTGAAGAAAACGTGCGATGTAGCAGATGGGGCTTAATTTGATAGCTGCTGTTCTGAGTGCAAAGCCTCTGTCTTTTCCACGCACTATCTGTAAAGATCGACGTAAAACCTTCGTCGGGAGTATCTCGTATATTATTATTGTTATCTTTATAAATATGCATATAAATATTAAAATATTTTACTAGGCGCATGTTAGGCTTGTCATTAACTGTTCGACAAACACTGTTCGATATCATTTTTTCGTTTATTGCTAAATTTGCCCTGGTTTACATGAGAATTTAATTCCTGTAACACTATTAGGCAAACGAGTAGTGGTTATCATAATTACCACTATTATAGATTTCTTATTCTTACGCTCATATATAACATTCCGAGCATCTTGATCCACAAAGCTGCCGTGTACATTACTGATGAATTCGATTTGAATAATATGTGCCCCTTCACCTGCCATTAGAAGATCCAGGCTGATTCGGAGTGACTATAGGTAAGAATTGCGAGTTAGTGCGTACCTGAAAGAAACAAGCTCACCCGCACTTACCCCGTACTGGACAGGCTTTGCTCTGACGGTATCCGGTCGTACTTGAAGTGTATTATAGAAGTTTTCTTTTAAAAAGTGTCCATCGACCAAAATGGTGGCGCCTACTATAGCGCATTCAAAACTGTTAAAAAATTGAAGGAGAAGTTTAATAAGCACGAAATTTACCTCAATAAGCCTACACTATGGCGGCCTTATTTATGTGTCTTATATCTTTCGATCGTTTTTTTGGAAGGTAAAGTCTGTATGACTAGGTTTTTTGCAAAACAATGAACTAGTAAATTCGTGTACGATAAAAAAAACTTTGCCAATTATGCCTGAATTGCGTAAAAAGTTTTTAAAAATTCACTGCTTCGTTCCAAACTTTTAAAAAAGCCCGAAGCGGTTTCTCGAATAACATGACATCCAAACGTAGCAATAAGTATTGTCAATGTTATCTTTAGATTGTGCATATTCAACAAACCGGTACCATTTATAAACTGGGGAAATAAACGACTTTTTAATTAGTTAAAAAAAGCTAGAAATACCTAACGGGAATACTGAATGTAAAAACATTTAGTTAATTTAAAGCGAATGCATTATCTTGCGGTTTTTAGATCACGAAAATGGCGAAGATCCTCTTCCCGAGTAGTTTCTAACTGACGAGCAAGTTAATGTCGAATTTGACTGTAATCTTTGTCCAGCATGGTCTAAAGCTCTTTATTTATAACCTCCCTTCTGATCCAAATTAGACGCCACCATTCAGAGAAGATTGCCTTTCTCAAAACCAACTCGTTCACTCATATGGGTTACAGTACGTTACTCTCCGCGGTCTCTTAAGGCCTTATATTGGCTCTTTTGTTTAAAAAAATGACCAAAGCTTTTATTAAATTTTTTCAATAAAAGTAAAGGATCTTAAAACAAAAATTAATATTAAGAAAGCGTATTAGTGCATATAACTAGTGAAAATATAACACTAAAATTACAACTATTTTTGTAATAAATAAATTTGCCAGTTTCGATGCCAATAGATATTCCTCTCGAAAAAAAAATAAACACGTTCATTTTAGACTAGGTTACATAGGGTTTACAGCGGTTAGTTGGAAAATTTGGCCTAAGTTTAAAAATTCATACCGCATGGATTAGACATTCAGCTAGTTCTAAAAGTAGGCACCGTATGTAAAAAAAAAGAGAGAAGAATTGCATTAACCCGAGCGATACTGAGTAAAATAGATGTCTTGGGTTTCAGATCCAGTATGGACTCGGATCATTTAATTATTCAGCAAGAAGAGCGAAACTAGTAAGTAATTACCAACACCTTTGAGGGAATGTACACAACTGGCACAATATTAAAACTCTCTGTGCCAGGCACGGGTCTGTAGCGGTAGTGCCATAACTATTATTCTAAATAACATGTACGTACCGCTAGCCATATTGATAGAACACGACTGTATGCTGAGCTGATATTGAAGACTAAGACAATCGAAGGATATCACTGCATTTCAGCCAATTATTAAACCTATAACCTAACGACTATGAGTCCGAGTCCCTGCGCAACAACACTTTTGAATTATCGTACACTATATGCGATTTATACAGTATAGATGATTACTATACACTTGACTTATACACAACAGCACATGCCCATTCCCTAAAGTAGAAATAAGGTAATCAATAAACCGACATAATGAATCGTTTATCATTCTAATAATTGTATGCATGATAAACAACGATCTTCATTCATCCAGGATGTGTATGGTGCTATGTATTAGCGGCGGGTCTTAAAGCGGTAAATTTTGTCAAGCAGATATCTGATGCGTTCCAAGCGACCGCGTGCTGAAACATGTCACAAAACGCAGTCTAAATTAGATTGATTTGATTTAATATCCATATTACTGCATCCATTAACGCTTTTCACTTCACGGTCACAAAGTATTTAAATTACACATAAACCCTAACGACGTGATTGCTTTGTGCTTGCGGTCCGCGGGTCGTCTGGCGGTTCCAACTAGCCTCCCGGGGGCAACGTTTACGCAGAGAAAACGCAGTCGCGTAGGAAAGATCACCTAGAATTGCTGCTATCCTTACTAGCTTCGAAGATGCTCTATTCGTTTATAGTCTAGCTAGTAGTTGGACTGTCTTATGGTACTGTGATTACTAATCAGGCGTGTCTATAGGTGATACCGATATATCTATGTAAAACGTGCTCTTTTTAGCTGAGCGATCCCCGATATTCAGTATAAGTTAGCCATCGATTGGGGCACGGTTGCGGCGATGAAAAATGCCCTTGTCCACACTAGCTTCGCTGACACTCTTAATATCCAATTCTTGTAGGTATCTTCATCAGTACTCTCGCTGGACGGAACATATTTTTCTCTGGGAAATCTCTTCTGAATAGTTAGAAGAACCTGTGCGTTAATATATTTAGTGCTAACATCGTAAACCAATGATCGTCCACTGAATGGGACCATGAATGAGGACCCTTAGAAAAAGGTTTTTCCAATTATTATGCATTTTCATTTACACGAGCTTTATACTTCTAACATATTTAATGAAAACAGTAACCTTGCTTAGCCTTTTTTAAAGCAAAACAAACATACATAACATTTCAATGACAAATACATTTTACTTCAAAAGCTACTATTACGTCATATACGATGGTGGGACATTCGTGCATTCTGTTCACAACGCTTTTGGTGAGTTTTACTATGTCAAACCGGCCAGGTTCAGGTTTAAGGCCGGCCGGTATCGCCACGGCAGAAAAAGTCAATTTTACTTTCGTGAACCCGCCACTCCCTTTCTCCTACTCTCCTACGAGCGTCCAATTCGCGGCAGATACTTTTGTGAGGCCTTATACCTGTTCTGACTGCTATTATCCTTGTTACCCTACACTAATACTTCCATTAACAGTAATAACCAGCATGACGATGTCAGTTATGATGACTGTTATTGTGACAGGTTCAGTCGTGTCAGTTTGCCGCATAACCTTTTTCATCATTGGTGCACTACATACTATAGCATATATTTCCTTCTGTTTGTTGTATGGCAAGAACTTCCATCGCCCACCGTGTATGAGGATGTCAACCGGCTGATCAAACAGCAATACTCACAACCTTTACAGACTGAGTTTGCTGCTATCGTTGGATAAACCGCCTTCGCAGCGTCTCATCATGGTGGACAATCAAGAAAAGCGTTGGAAAATACGCTACTACTTACTATCACCACGATTGTGCGGTTAACCAGTCGGAAACGAGAGGTAAAGAACAGTAAGTGCCTATCTAACTATTACGAGGACTATTACACCAGCAGTTTACTGAGCTGAGTCGAAAGCATTCTATTGAATTTATAGCAGGGGACCCGGCCGTCTTGAGGGTCAGAGAAAACAGAAGTTTGACGCAAACTCCAAATTAAAACTGAAACAAAATTGCAACAGCAATTGCTGTTACAGTGGAGCAACAAGGATGGAAGTTGACGTTTGCTCCAGTCGTGTGAAGTCTTTGGAGGGGTACATCGAGGTCGAATCCTCGTAATAGGAAAAGGCCAGTGCTAAGTGCTACCGGCGAACGAAGATGCTCGTTTTTAGGACAGCGCGAAAAGTGCCAACGGCCTATTTGGCGTTTGTCGGTTAGGGAGACCTAAATGATAGCCTACCATACGAGTACCCCAGTAAAAGTCAAAAAAGGAGTAACACACGCTATGCTCCATCAATAACGATGACAAAGGCGAAGTGTGTGATTTGAAGAGAAAAAATTCTAGGTGAGTTGTGTACGTTGTTTGCTCATATTAGCAATTCACATAGATTTTTGCTTGTTATGCAATTAATTGCAACCGTTTCGTGCTTTCGTCTTATTGATTTTAAAGTTGATACTACTGCAATACTCTATAGAGTTTATATATATATATATATATATATATATATATATTATATATATATATAGAAGTTTATACTTTCATATGAAAAAACATTTTCATTTTCGTTTAATGCAGTCTTCTATACATAGAGCCTAATAATAGGTGATAAGCATCTTGAGATATGTATGTGTAACACGTCCTAGCAGTAGAACATTTCCAAAATACAATTTATCTAGTTTTTTCAGGAGGTAGAAGGGTGTTTGATCGAAATGTTACTCTAATTCGATTCTGTATACTATTCAGTCCTTTCTATAACAGGTCGAATCATTAAATTTTGTTGTACCTATACGTTTCGCTATCCATTAACATATTCTAAGCAACGATGGCTGAACTCGCGAATTGTACGAAGGCGCAATGGAATACGAAGGACGGCATATGTCAAGCTAATTCCTGAAGCAGTATCACTGAAGCGCCAACTGTCGGCCTCGAAACTGATGCCCTAGGCCACGAATGTTCGTACCAGTGAAGGATATCGTTCCAAGGCTCGACTTCAACGACCTCATACCCAATGACTAGGATTCTCTACGGTGAACTCTGCAGTAAGCATGAAGCACGCCAAAGTTCTCGACATAAACATACAAAGACAACTATATAATCAAAAAAATGTCGTGAACTCAGCTGGACTTAATGCTTTGGTGCTACTTTAACGTTTTTGTAACTTTTGCTTCAATGAAATCCGCTATTCACGTTGATGCAGGTGTTGGTCAACGGCAAAACAGAAAAAGCTATGACGACCAGACCTTAAATTATTTGCTTATTTGTAAATATTTCGTATGAAAAACTTTATGCTTCGCATTGCGATCTATGATCCTGGTTTCACTGACACCAATGAGGAAACGCTAGCGAAAATGTCTACATTGACTTGACAAAAAAAAAGGAGAAACGGCAAAAATCCGGGAAGATCTGCGCGATATAGAAAGCTGCGCTGACCCAATGTCATTGTCCATTGGGCCACTAATACTGAGCGCTTTTGCGCTGTAGAGACCGGTTTCAACGACACGGCCGCCAATTTGCTTGCCTTGATCGACCGCAACGAAAGCGAGATTTCTGCGTCGACTCTGTACGCCGTCGCCTGTATTCTCGAAGGGGTCACTTACATCAATGGATCCCCACAGAACACATTTATGCCAGGTCTGACCGAACTGACCGAGAAAACAAGATCCTGGTTGCTGGTGATGACTTCAAATCAGGTCAGATAAAACTGAAATCGGTCCTTGTTGATTTCCTTGTTAGTGCCGGTATTCAGTCATGATATTACCAAGTCTTAACGTAATTTTATTTAGGTATACTAGCAGACATAACACATATGTACGGTTTACCATTTGTTTATTGATTTACTTAGTGACCCTTAGGGAAAAACTGTGTAAACGATTTGACAAATTTAAGATGTAAATTGGTTTTGTTTTACTTACAGCGCGTTAATTAATGTCTTGATCCGAACCCAATACTTCATACTAGGTTAATCATCATGAGTACCATCTTTATTTATATTCAATTGGTACATAAATACTGGCGCCTTTTCTATCTAACAAGGAACTTCGCGTTTCATTCAGATTCTAGTAACAAATCAATTTACTATGTATTCGCCGTCCTACGACCTTATCTCATCTCTCAACCAATCTATATATTTTTTCTGGCTAGAAACTTTCAAGTCTGCTGTTAATGAACCCGTCCAGTAAGCGTTTGAAAAAATACCTATTGTTAAATGTACGGCTATTCGTGTAAGCTGCTAGTGATTGGAAAAGACGGTAACCCGACATCTGGAAAATCTGGTAGGTGCGAAGGAACCTTTTACTTAACGAGCTTTGCTATGTGCGCTTGAAGTTGTCATAGAGATGGAACGTTTTTTCATATCTATCGGACCTTTGATGTTTGAAGCTTCACTCACTCGATACAAGTAGGCCACATACAGATTCTTTTGACGGCCTTGTTTTTTCAAACATTTCCTAGTATATAAGACCTACCTCGTAAAGCCCACCAAATCTGCATTGTGAAGTTTTTGAGGTGGAGGTTTGGCTGAACTCTGGGTGTAGGCATATCTCCTAAAGCCACTCACTCTATTTGCTCATACCGACGAAATATTATCATTTGTCGGTACCTGTGATGATTCCGTTGAGAAGCGCTGCACTTCGTCAGGTGCCAAGCACGATGTTTATGGCCGCACTTTCTCGTTTGCCTTTGTCAATCCATAACACACCCACAATGGTAATCCCTGATAAAATTCCACACATACACGATGCCTGATTACGATTTGGTGTCAGTAACTTATCTTTGGGGCTAACAACTCGTTCCTTGTACAGTCCTTTTAGTCAAAGGGTCCTTTCTGCATATACATTTGGGCCGCTCTAGCAGCTCTTAACCTCGGCGAGGCAAAAAGCGAAACGGAGTGCATGTCAATATACTTTTGTACCAGGAACATCCATATTTGTGATAAGGTGCGTTCATGGCACAATAAAAATACAACGGGCTCATAGAGAAAAAAAGAGAACGGTTTCAGGCAGCATATAGTGTACAGTGGAAGGGCAAAAAGGAAGGCATGAAAAAACCGCCTTCACTTGTATTCACAATCTAATACCTAGTCACAAGTGTTTTCCGCAAGATCCGATTACTCCGAAAAAAAATTATGTACTTTTTTGTTATACTGTAACTTTTTTTCCTATATATTCCACAGATTTCAAGACCAAGTTTAGAATCGGCGATCTCTACGATGGGGGTAATGTTTATATAAACATTTTATTAGCAAGGTCTTTTGTGCCCCAAATTGAATCTATACACACAGGTAATTATGAAAAAAGATAAAATCCAACAAAAAATATTTTATCTCATCAGGCATATGGGATAGGCTGACCCACTTTTTAGAAGTCAGTACTTCACACTGTTTCTATACATTGAATACTGAAATATTTTTCGCGTCATTGAATATGGTACACCACGTACTACTTTCAACTACGTTTCATACGCATAATGGAATTTATTGAGGAACTACGTTAATTGTATTCTAGGTAAGTTCGGATGAAACTAGAACTTTCAATTGCTCACACAGAGACGAAATCAGTCCAAACAAGTGTTCACTAAAACAGACCGCTAGCATACATGGCCGCGTTACTGATTATTTATAGATTGTAATGTAAACATAATTTTATATTTCGCAGTTATGTCTTAACCATTTTTTTTCATTTTTCTTTCGCAGTCGGATCGTCTTTTTGTTCTTCCCAGATCTCGAAAATCGGATTTTTTTCAAGATTTTTTATAGTTAATTTTTTGTAACTCGAATTCACAGTAACCCTTTAAAAAAATAAAGCCAATTAATGTTTACTCAAGGTGCACTTCTCCATTTCAGCCACACAAATAAGTTCAGAAACTTTTTTCACTACAATTGCTCCTTATCGTAATATATTGAGAACGCCAAAACCGTAATCACAGCGCTACAAATTTTTACTGATCTCGGAGCTTGCGTAAAATGTAGATATATTTTTTTTGCCAGAAATCAATGTTTATCATATTGAAACTGTTTACTTGTCAACAATTCATATCGAACGAATCATTAAGTTTAGAAAATCAAAGGTCTGTTAGTGAACATTATTGGATATATTCGAATTTCAATAGATATACAATCACAGTCAACGTGGCGCATAACTGAGCGGTTTGTCATGCATTTATCTCTGCGCAAGATATCGAGTTAAGAAAATTTCCCCTACGGTACATTTTTCAGGACGTTAGAATAATAATACTTTTCAAAAAAAAAAAAAGGTAAAACCGGACTAAACTATGATTACATGAAAAACTGAACTCAGAATAATCTGGTCAGCGTAAGCCTACCTATATTTTATGTACATATACTAAATTTGCAGAAGTATGACATTATTAGGCATTAAACAAACACTCCCGTTTTTGCAATTGCCCTCATCTGCGCGCGTATGAAGCATCTTAAGCTATCCGTACAGCCGCAACGTCTCGCACCTTAAATTTCGTGATGTTCTGGAGGGGTGACCGCAGGTGTCCGATGGAACTCATCTTGCATCTTCGGTCGAAGTTTGTGCTCAAGTAGCATGTCATTGTTTGACGCAAGCATGTTTTCGATACAGCAACGGTGCTTGAACAGAGCGTGAACAACTGGAGTACAAGCAGTGTTTTGCACTGACAACTGAGAATACTGAGTACAGGATCGAAGCCCGAAAACTCAGTCAGATATTTCAGGTGCATCTGAATCCGTTGGCAGAGCTCAACGAGGACGATAAGATATGGTAGTTCAATCAATCAAATTGAATTTATTCACGTTATTGTTACTTCATATGTGTTCAGGTTAATAATACAATATCACAATCTTTAACGTTAATATATAAAACTATTTAAAATACTTTTTACCATAAAGGTTGTACGGTTATTAGCTTAGTGCATCTTCATAACTGTTATGCACAGCGATCGCGTTGCGGTCTCCCTTGCCCAACTCAGACGCGTATTCGTCTATGACACCTTATAAGTCGCTACCGCATGAGAAATATTTGATGATCACGCAGTGATCACGCTTCTCGCCGGGCTTGTAAAGCAGATTGTTAGTTTCAACCTTGTCATCGACGACGTACGATTTTGAGATTTCCTTCGAGCGAAATTTGGCCAGAGCTGAAAGGCTGAAGCCGTCATTGCTGCCGAGTTGGCTGTAGCTGACACGAAAATTAGCTTAGCACCGGCACTAGCAAGGAAATCAGCGACAATAGACTTCAGGTCCGTCTGACCAGATTTGACATCATCGCTAGCAAGTAGGACCATGTTCTTTTGGGCCAGTTCGATCGAACCTGGCCCAAAAGAACGAATGGCGAGGATCCATTGACCTAGGGATTTACGACGAGAACGCAGGTGACGACATAAAGCGCTCAGCTTTTCTTCATATCGCGCAGATCGTGCCGAAATTTCGCCGTTTCTTATTTTGTCAAGCCGATGTAGACATTGTCAGCTTGAGTTTTCTGGTTAACGGCAACGAAATCTATGTCGTAAGTAGCTTTACGAGGCACACATTTTAATCTGTAATATTCCCAAATAAGCAAACAATTAAACAACTGACCGGTACAACTTCTTTTTGTTTTGCAGTTGGCTGTCACTTACATCCATTTAAATAACGAATTTTATCAAAACTGAAAGTACTGAGACTTTAAAGTAACATTAAAGAATTGAATTCGACCGCATCGTAATGTATTGCGTATTGTGCCAGTTTGAAGAAATTTACAACATTTATATAATCATGTAGTTACAAGTAAATTAGGTCTGCATGTCCCACTCGAGAACTTTGGCACGCTCTATGGTCTTTACGAGGCTTATATTAAGGATGTCTCAGTCATCGACGATAAAATCGTTGCGTCAATAATCGAACGGATATTCTTCATTGGTACGACCACTTTGTGGCTTGGACACCGCTTGTAAAGCCGACAGTTAACTTTTATATAATACTGCCTCACTAATTAAATTGGAGCATGCCGTCCTTCATTTTCCATTGGCGCTTCACACGATTCGCGAGTATCACAACCGCTACTATTGAGTCACTGTTGTCTAGAACAAAATGATAGAGACGAAACATAGTAATTAATACAATAGAAGCTAGTGACACACCGTACGTGTTGGTCCTTTATTTAACTTTACTTATCAGACTTTTTGCCATTGCTACTGCATAATAGGGAGTAGCCTGTCTCAAGACTGATCCCAAGGCGTGTGTGCAACTCAATAGCTTATCCTGCAACGATCTACTGTAACTTTCACTTGTACGCTTGCTCTAATAAGTAAACAACCAGTTTTTTTTCTATTTTTGTACCACAGCCTTTTTATCGTTGACGATTATCCGTTAGAACAGGCTTTCTTATCTTCCCTGACAATTACCGAACAAATCTTCAGCATTTTGCCAGTGTTCTGAGGACGAATTGTCTACGGGTCAGACTTTATGCTAACGCCGTCATTTTTCACAGTAGTGGTCTGACAGGAAAACTTAGTCTTGACGTACTATTTCGAGTATCTCATACGGTCGGAGCAAATTTCAACCACCAATTACAAAGCTCAGGTATAGCGGCAACTGCTTTTGCAGGTTTGACAGGAACTGGTTTTAGTTTCAATTTGCAGTCTGCAATTGACATTTCTTTCCTATGCGCTCTTAACAAGTTTGTACCTTCTACTGGATTTAAAGGAGAACTCACGATTTAGTTAACAGCAGTAAACACCTAATATTAATTTTCAGTAATAACGATGGTGAAGCTAAGCAATAAGCAGCAGTGTTTTTCGTAGCATTTCGATGAATTGTCTGTTTGGCCGCATTCTCTGCAAACAAAGGCCCTTTGGATGCACTTTTTCTACCAATTTCTGTAAATAAAATTGAGGCAATTTCGTGCAAGTTGTGCGTGTAAAAACAAAAAAAAAGAAACGGGCAAGCCTTCCGATCGGCTGGCCGGCGTCTTTATACACGTCAAAGTTGAGTGGCAAAAGTTCTCGACAAAGTGAGGGAGGGACTAGGGTGCCGTGAGAAACGGCGACCACGGCAATGGCAAGTCGCTGCCATCTTGAATCAAGCTGTTGCTAGGGTCTTTGCTCTGCAAGTGAGCTGGACGTTTTATTTTATACACCATATGTATGTCAATGAAACGGACTGATGTTGTGCCACGAAGTTTTGTACAGGACTCATGTAAACTGTTAGGCTGTATTGTAACGAAAGTTCCTATACTTCAGGATGTTATAAAGTCTGTTATAATTCACCCTTCTCATTTTCTCGTTGATCTGTTTGTTCCGTCTTCGATATGGCCGTTGTTATTCAATGGAACGTGACCGACGTCAACGAGTTTCAAACAATACTAACAACATGAACAAAAACTTGCAGCAACCGCGATCGTAATCATGGTGGTTATTTCTTTTCAGAGAAGAAGTCAGAAGTGTAACCAAAACAGCCACAGTTGGAAACAGCTGGAAAAAACAGTTGAACACCGATAATAAGACACACGAATGTTTTGTTGTAGCGTATGACGGAACGGTAACTGTTTTTGGCTAGCGTTTTATTGTTATTTATTAACACTGTTCATGACGGAGTCTGTTTAGGTTTAAACACGTAGCTATTCAACTAATTTGATTTAATCATGCTACCAGTTCTTACTAGTGTTCCATAGTGTTCTAACCTAATAATAATAACGCGTAGTAATTAATTTATATTTATATTCTTTCCTGGGAGAAGACAGCATAGCCGTAAGTATATGAACACCTAGATTCTCACAATTACTTGCAAAAGAGATCCAAGGCCTCAGTTGCCTCGTCTGTTCGGCAATCGTCGTAGTAATTTGCGTAAAGGCGATTATCGCATATAATAACAAACACAACTTAAGATCGATTTAAAAAGCTACAAACAAAAACACTGCACTACCGTTTACTACTACTTGAAGCCCAATAATAAGGAGTATCACTCTATTGACACCAGCGCACTGTAGATAGCGTATTGTCATATATACAAACACATCTTGTTAACGATCACTAAACAACACCACAGGATAATCCAGATATCAACCTTGGTAGAGAAAAATATCACATTGTCATGCAAGATCAGTAACAGCACCAGGAATGGAAATTAACAACTTTAAATTACTGCATATTATCGAATACTCTCTCGGTAGGATTATTTTTCAGTTAACTGAAAGCACTGTATAGGTGGGTTTAACACTTTGAGGTAATGAAAAACGTATTAGATACATAAATGCTGTATATTTTGGGTCAATAACGGCATTATCTATATATGCTTCACGCAAAAACAGTAGGTAATTGTAATGCTCTTTCTATATGCCTTTAAACATACGGAAAGCCAAACATCTTACTTGTTCGGAATCAATGAAAGACATTTTTCACTTCGGATTGGTGTAGGAAATCCGCTACGCATCGCCAGTAACAACAAAATACACAGCATATGTTTAAACCGTTTCAGTAAGCTGCGTCCAGCGCTGCCGCGACTAATTCATGGAAAATCCATTGCCCTGTCACCTGTACAATTTGTATGTTACATAGACAAGCGAAGCTTGGTAACAAGTCGCGCTTGACCGGGCAGCAGTTTTCGATTAAACTTCACTGCCATTTTTTATAAATCGTCGTTCGGAGGAAAATGCATTTCTCAAAAATAATCAGTTCAACCTCGTGTGGTACTACGCGACTGACTCCATTTGCCGTTCGTAAACCTGTATAAATATTTTACACCTAACTATCACCGACTAGACGTTTTTAGTTGACGAACAAGTAATTCCTATGTAAAGAGCGCCGACCAAGCAGATTAAGGCCTCCATTTCTGCATAGTGCTTAAATAAATATTCTTGCGAAGGTGATTCCTCCAGGTGCTCTAATTATACACAACGCATTGTCCAGTTGCAGAATTGGCGACAATAAAGTTCAATGAATGAAGATTTTAAGCTTTGTATCACGCAACCATCCGATTACGGGTTGAGAGTAATTTTTATGTACCTACATATAGTCCATTGATTCCTGGCTGTTAAAAAGACGTGTGCTACAATTGGCCTATTGAAAAACTGGCCGCCTCTAAAACTAGTAATGTATGCATTCGTTTTGAAGTACTAGTTTAATAAAGACAGCGTAATAATTATGTTGTATATAAAAAAACGAATATAAGACAAAGGGTCCCTACGACGGTATAGCTGCGCTTGGCCGACCCTTAGCCAGGAGTCTTTGCAGCTTCCGGCTCTTGAGACTTTCATGATATTGCTGTAGTATCTATCACTCAACTATATAACCTGTTGCTAAAATTTTATTCCAACGTTTAGTAATAAATTAGCTCCAAAATACTTTTTTTAATTTCTTCATCCTTTTAACATTCATATATGCAGACATACACCGTTAATCACATTTGTGTAAATACAGGTTCACTGATGACCTGTCGATTTTTTGTCCTAAACGGTCGTCGTAGACCTGCTTCTCCCATGGCTATACCTGGTAAACCCAGAACCGTAAGTTGCCCACCGTGTTCACTTTGCAGGTAGAGAAGTAGCGATTCCTGATACGATGAAGAGTGTTAGATTCCTGCCGATTCGAATTTGGCCTGACTTCACCCCCAAATGACAGCCGAGTTTCGAACTTTCGATTGGCTGTAACCGTGGTTCACCGTCGCGTCGCCCTTTGCAATCAAGGAACGGAGAGCTTGCAGCGTTTCGTATACGTCCTTGAGGCGTTTACCTACGCGACTCTACCGTAGCATGCCGACCCTCACAATCAGATCGAAACGATCGGTCAACCCGGAACACAATGATGACGCAGCGACAAAACATCATTCTCAGCTAGTTGCAGTTCGTCCCATTATAGCGTATGAGGACACCCAAGCAGTGAGATCTAACGTTGGATTAGCGATATTAAAGTAAGTATAAAAGAGTTTTATAGATGTCTCAAGCCGCGAGACGATATGTTTATAAAACATACTGTCCTGAAACAAATTACTTTCGAATGATGAATATGAGTCTGCTATATTTATAATGTTTTAAAATTGTATTTTATTTGAACTAAACATATTTCCGTAGGCTGGATATACTTGTGTGGAAAATCCTAATTCTCACTGTGTACGCGCGTACTGACTACTTATCAAATGATAAATCGCCTATCTTAAGGCAATCTTTTTTATATACTACATACACTACGTAGCGATACATATAAGAATTTAACATACGTAGACCTTGATCGTTATCGTATGGACAGAAAACGAATAGAAACAAAATGTATTTTCATTTGACTCACATTATTTCCAGATGTCATTTTTGGATATTCCCTCCAATATGCACACCCATGAATATAGTTGTCGAATTGAGAAATAATAGTTTTCCAGAGTGCAGTTTTGCTCTGGACAAACTACATAAAATCGTCCAGCTTGTCGATTCGCCACAAATTGGTTTAAAATTCATTCCCTTATAAAGTTCATTACTAAACTTGTATGCCCGTGAGCGATATTAACTTAAATATCCAGAAAGTCTGTTCTCCCTAAGTCTTGATGGCAGTTCATACTGCTAAAAGCGGTTGTCGAAACATTTTTGGAACCAGTACTAATAACTGAACTGCGTTGCGATAAAATATTTTCTTTATTTTCCGAAATCTCGTATATTTGTACAGTTCTATCTATTAGCGCCAGATCCGGTAGAAAAACACTGAATAAAATTACAATCATTAGTTCAAATAAATTTCCACATTTCTTATAAGCTTCTCAATTAAAATTGATAATTATTTACCTTGCAGTACCCAAACTTCATAAACCATGACAGGTGATTAAGCGTAAAAGTAATTTTTGACATTGTTGGCAATTACGCTAGCATCATTCGTAAAAGAAACTCATATCCGAAGCCGGTTTAAGCACAGGACGGTTCCTAGTTGGTCATTTTGTTACTAGAAACGTGGGGGATACATGCCAGACTGCCAGCCATAAACTATTCAAAGACTCGATTGCCTATCACGATAGACATTAACAAATGACAAACGTACATACTTAAAACATTTAGTTTTTGTACTTAGCAAGACGTATATTACGAGCGCAAAGGTTGATCGTTTTGAAATAATTGTAAATTATGCTTTAAACGCAAACGTATCTTTAGCACATGATGACCCCATTGAATCTACTTTGCCTGGCTGAACAAATACGTAACCCAGTCATACAAATTTCTCTCTCGATATTGCGTTATTATTCGATATTTTGACTTCACTCTACATAATCCATGTTCACAGAATCCACGTTATGTTTACAGAACCACAATAGCTACAACAAAATACAACAATCGCCGGATTATTTGTAATAATATTTCGTAGACCAGATGGCCTGCTCATCATCTATCGATTATTTTAGTTAATTGTGTAGATATATTCGGTGAAGTAAGTAGTGACGTTTGCATCCAAATTCGAAACGTTATCCCGAAAAAGCAAATACTTGGAAACTTGCAAAAAGCCTTGTGTTATACGTAGCGAACATAAAAGCTTATTTTGAATGCTTATTATCTTTAGGTACCTTGATGTTTTTATAAAAATTCAAATATATAACTCGCGGCATGTCACCTGGTGTTGTTGATTCGCTCTATGTGTTACCATTTTCGGAATCTCTTTGTGTAACTTAAATTACACATGAAAATAGAAATGCACAACGATTCACGTTCTATTAGGTTCAATTAAGCTCAAGCAAAAAGAGCATATACTTTGTTCGGTGTCTTTACCTTTTATTTGACTATTATTGTCACCTAATTTATCGGCCGGTGCATTTAAATACTCATAGCAACGCATTGAAAGGTTTGCCTTTCCAAGTTTCGCATTGTTTCTCTTTTCAGCCTTAGTCTCAAGTAATCACGTTATTAATTGAATCGTGAATTTTATTTTTCATGAATTAAAGTGTAAAAAAATGTATACTTCTGAGCCATTTATCGAATCATGGAAAATTTTAAAGATGCCTGATATGTTCAATTATTTCGAAACGAATTGTAATTTTAGCAGTTTTATCTGAAATCATAATAACATAAAGAAAAAAATAGAGCGAAAAATTAGACATAAAAAAAGTTGTATTTCTTACAACGATAATAACTTCGTATATGCTAAATTTGATAACTTTTTTGTATGCAACACTACGGGGTATTATGAGAACACTTACCAAATATAGTCATACCAAAGGTTCTATAATAAGTACGCTTGTAGACAGTAATAACGAAACTTAAGCTAGTAATGTCGACGCTTCGATTCCATAAAAACCTATCAATTTCAGAAAAAAGATTCTCTAGGACACACTCTATTTAGTGTTAAAGTATCTATCGAACGTAACAAGTTCTGAATCGCCTGCCTAAAGAGGATATGGAAAATACCAAGGCCATTAAAACAGTGACAGCTGCAACGGCCCTGACGTGACCAACAAATTGTTTACTATGTATAAACTCATGTTGTCATTAAAATTTTATCATTTTCAAAATAAGTGAAAAAAACCTAGTAAATGTTAAAAAAAAAACGTTTTTACTAGAACTTGTTTAGAATATTTGTTTGTTTGACGACAATGCATGGGATCGCTGGGAAGAGGTTATTTAGCATGGCGGTCGTGAAGCACGCTCTAAAAAATACACCAACAAGCCCATGACATTATGACACAGTCATTTTACATTTAATGTGAGATTGACGGAAAACATACAAGAACGTACCAACGGAGATCCTTCTGGGCTATGCAGTTGAAAGAATCGAGGATCAAGGATTTCCTTTTTCAATAATCCTATTTCTCGCTGTAAAACAGGTAGATTATATATTATATTTATTTTGAAGACAGCCTCTGGTAGCCTTAGTATAACTGATACAGACGACAGCGCCATCATCCTGTAGTCGATCGCAGATTACAAGTATTCAGGAATGAAGACACAAATATTATCATAAGCACCAACAGTTTTTTTTGTAGCAGATTATTGGTTAGAGTTCCAATGTGAATGTACCCCCAAGAAATTCGCATTAGCCCCAGTGGCTTAGACAAAACTAAACAGTGAAATACAGACTTCCTTTCCCAACGTTCTCTAGTCACGGTCCTCTACTTTATTTCAAATTCAAGTAGACTTTTTTAAGCTGTATAATATTTCGCTGGTAATTTCGACGGTTGAGCTCAACTGCAGCTTGTCCAAGTCGGCCATTGATCGATGACAACCCTATATTAACGAGTATATTGACAGGGGTCACACAAGAAGAACGACCTTAGCGTAGAAATAGTGTACACAGGATACGAAACAACGATCCGATTGTCTACATTCTCTACCACTTTGATACGGCCACTGGGAGATCTCGAATAAAAATGACATACAGAAATATAAAACATGAGTAGAAACGTGCAAATATGATACAACAATTCGAAGTAGGTGATTTCTTGGAACTGGTCATCGGCCCTGAAAAATTCAATTTTTAATCTCTGTGTGTGTGAATGCCAAACTACAAATGCCTTGGCAAATATTCTATATATGTGAGATGTGATAGTACAAATACATTTTCAACTTTGCTAAAAAGTATGGATTTTGTAAAGAAAGTACAATTTTGTTGCTTGTTACTTACTAATACTATTATTAGTAGACGAAGGAGGAGTTCACATCGAATCCTTCACTTATGGTTAACAAATATGAATTAGTACTTATTTAGAATTCTTCAGAATTCAAATGTGAAAGCCAATTCTTTTCCAATAAAACTTGTCTCAAAATTTAGCAGAATGTTACAAATTATACTCATCTGTTGAATGTCTCTAGTGGAAGTTCGTTCGATGGCTCTGCAAAACTGCAATAATCATTGCATGTGATTCTGTCTGTTGTGTTTAATCAACTATTATTACTAATACTGAATCCGAATCTTGCTGAGTTTGTCTATCCTGTTAAAATTTATTCACGCACCATCAGCCAATTATCAATTATCAAAAGTTTAACCGTACTAAGTAGTTCTTGTTTAAAAATATGATCGTTTAAAGCTCATGCTATAGGAGTATTATATTCACGTTATCCACAGGAGACAGCTATTGAATGTTAAGAGAAAAACGCATTAATGCGTTATTGTTGTAAGTTAGAAATTTTAACTCAATAAAATCAAAGCCCACTTCCGCAATAGAATGCGCGACGTTCAGCTCTATATATGCTTTGTTCTACCGTTCTGTTTGCTTTTAAAGCACGATCTTCCAAATTCCAGAAAAATAGACGGGAAGGGTCGTCTACGCGATGACACTCGCGAACACGGTTTGAAAAAAGTATCCATTCGTCTGCTGATGTGAGTAAACAAAGAGAACAGAAAGAATCTAGCATAGAGTTTCAACAGTCAGTGGGACTATAGTTGAGAATCAGGTGATTGTGGGAATACGATGCGAATTCTACCAATTATCGGCAAAGGCTTGTGCCAAGGTGGGTCGATAAGTAAGAGAGCACGCCATCGCATGATTGTGGCTCATGTAGATCTGTTAGTGGTGAATGCATCACACCTATCCCTGCGTGCTATAAACAAAGTCGACCCGCTACTGTTCTAGTTTTTTTCTATACGTAGTTAACAAAATATTTCCATTCACAAAATGCGATTGTGGATTGGTATATATGGTTTTGAAGACTTGCGACGCAGAGGGTGCTGGTCACAATGAAGTTATAAGACCGTAGTCATGCCATGCTAGACTGTGGGTCAACGAAGGACAATGTGTGCACGTGTAACTGTTCTTCTTAAATCCTTGGCTGTAATAATGTCAACTGAACTTAAGGGCGCTATGAATAAGCTGCTAGTAGACCTTCAAGTCCCACAGAAATTTTGTCGCTGTCTCGCGCCGTCATCGATGGATCGATGAGTGAACTGAAATCTAAAGTCATTCTCCTCATGCGTTTCGGTTGATTACGATAGCGAACATGGGCTGATGCCATTGGTTTGATATTGATGTGACCTTCAACAGCAAAACGCATTATTAAAAGCTGCAAAACTGTCAGTCGGCACGAAAATGTAGGAGTTTTGTTAATGATACTTAACTGTATGCAAGCTGCAGATGTATTTCAGTTATATATGATGTTCTATTCTATGCTTTGAACCCAGTAAATACATTGGGAAGCCGCTAGATCGGTTCGTGGAACTTCCGAGTTAGACAAACGCGACTTATGCCCGATTATAATACGCAACAAAACGCGTATAAGTTTATATTGCTAGATTAATGAAAGATAGAAACGATAGCTCTGTTGAGCGATTTTATGGATATTTTAAGGAATATAACCTAATCGGTGAAACGGCATAAGGGTGATAGTTTGTGATCTTTACAGTCACCTAATTGAAGCAAAGGTTAAGAACGGGATATCCAAATATCATAAGACTATGAGACACTGGCACTACTGCGAGCTAAACGTCTAGCGCAATCATGCTTTGCTATGCCAATTTTCAAAGTCTAAAGACATCTTTATATCTTTCAAAAGTAAAAAACAACGTCCTTATGTCTCTCGGTGAATCCGTTTTTCATCGTGGTTAGCTGTGTACTTCCTCCTAATTGCGTAGAAAACTTGCCAAAGATAGAACTTTGCCTTGAAAAGAGCAACGAACCATAAATGTAGTCATTTGTTGTGTTCTGCAATGAAATACTTGCTAATAAGCTTCCGTAACGATTTTAACTATAGGCCTACACGTATACAAATGCAGTAACCCTCAGTGTACAGGCTGTTTGGTACTAAAAGTTTTATTTACACAACCACTGGTGTATTTCACGCCTGCCTGCAATACTTCTTACCTTTGACACACCTAAATTTTAACACATTTAATGGAAACACAGGTGCGGGGCGAAGTCCACGGGTGCGTATACTATGTTATACTACTTGAATTGAAACTAGCCTCAAAAAAGAGGAATAATATATTGCATTTCTTCGGTGTACCAATAACAGGCTTTGCTACCTCTAACATGTTGATCTTAATGCTTAATCAGCTCAATAAAGAGTTCCGCTGAAAATAACATTATTTTTTAATACATTTAAAAAAAAAATTAAATTTGCAGCCATTACACTATTACATTCCATTATTTAATTTCCACTTAATAACAGTTATCTTTCGGCTGGTGCTACGCAAGTTATTAAAAGTAGACATCGTGGACTTTGGCTATATAAAATTGTATTACTTTTTTTTTAATTGCAGCCAGGAAGTGTCAGAGTAACGCAAAGTGCAATAATTATCTAATCATTATAATATTTCTCTTTCGTCATTTCAGCTGCAAGAAATATGTCGGTAAGTAAACATTACCTATTCATAATTGGTCATTATATTTATTGCTTAATATTTACATTAACTTATTAAGCTAACTACTCTATTTATTATAGATGATGTCTCTCTGTCTATCCGCCTACAAAGTACATTTTTAATGCCACAGTTTGCTTTCGTTGTTGCTTAGGGGGTGTGTGTGCAAAAGCTGTAAATACTGGTCTATATTTTGGTCGGTGGACTCTTTGCGCTCAATTTGTTCACTTGTCTAAATAATGCCGTTTTTTTTTTAAATGGGCCATCGATTTTGGTAAAAATCGAAAGTTTGCGATTAGATTTGTTTTACGGCGCGCTAAAAAACGGAGCAAAAGAGATAGCAAAGGACCTTTATTTTTATTAACGTCGACGGCATTTAGAAACAGAGGTATAACCGCGACATCATGCAGTGACAGCCTTATAATGGTAATGGTCGTCCTGGCATCGTTAGGCAGCCAAAATATGTTATGAGGTTTAGTCGTGCAATTTTTCTAGTTAATTTGTGTTGTATGTAAGTATTGTTGTGCTACACCCATGGTTTACAATTAGCATTTGTTGTCTGCCAGTTCGATTATGGTCATCAGTGGTACAGCACATAGATTGATGAACAGTAATAAAGGCTATTAACAGGCTCCAAGTTGTAGAAGCCCAAGTTCAAGGTGTTGGCTGCACGTTGGGTAATTTCTTCATAGGAATATGCTGCTCAATTCGGGGTCCTGACGAAACGCTGTTCTTTTTTTTTACATGGTAGTCTACGTAAAGGAGGTCGTTGTTGGTACGAATCAAGAGCAATCATTTAATACAATTTTGATGACGGCCAACAACATTATCGCAGACACCATAATATACAAATATATATAAATCTTGCGTGAATGTACACAGATGTACAAAATAAGAACATTATAATGAGTGGGCCAGCCAGACCAATTCTAGCGTAAAATTAATATTGCACAAAAAATATATATATTCCGCTAAATTTATATTGAACCTTTGAAGTAAGTTGGTAGATACGTAGAATTATCGATTACGTCTTCCATTGGAGTGAACTTTGCTGTTCATTAATTGTTATCCGCGAACTCTTTCACCTAGAATTTAGGTGTGTATAATGAATTAATTTACTGTTTAATTATTCCTCGCCATTATAGTTATAGTATAGCTCTACACAATGTGTTGCTAACATATAGAGCCATAATTAAAACAATTAGTACAATATTCACTCTTATTTATACTTTCGATACTTTTTTACAACTGGATGCCAGTTGATGATTCATTTCTCCACAGTAATTCTATTTAATGTTGCAGTTCGTCGGTGACGCTGGGTATTTGATTGCAGGGACGAACTTCTTAAAAGCCAAGTTTATTTTTATTGTATTTCCATGGGACGTCTGACCGAAGGACTACAAAAGTAAATACGACCCAAATTGTAAATGTAGTTTGTGGTACAATTACAACCAGTCTGTTTGGCCTGTTCGCTTAACCTTACAAATATAATGCTTCAACATTGTCAACGTTTTTATTTAAAGGAGTCGAACTGGAAGAAGGCAAGTTCGATATATGAGTTCAATGCTCTGGATATCGACGGAAACGACGTAAGCCTCATAAAATACAAGTACGTGTAAAGATTAATAAACAAGAGACGACTACTAATGATTCCCTTTTTAGCTTCTAAAATCATTTGTACTACCGTAAATTTATTTAAATCTTATGTTTATGATATATTTTAAACCACATTTCTTATCTAGCTAATACTTGCATGTGTCCGGGTATAGTCTTTTAAGAGCGGGCGTCTTTTTTGGTAAAGTACTTGACAAACCATTTCTATGTTTTCTCCTTATACAAAAATTCAGGGGGCACGTTTGCATCATTGTCAACGTTGCCACCAAATGAGGTGCAACCGATCGCAACTATCGCGAGTTAGTCATGCTGTATGAGAAGTATGCAGATTCGAATGGACTTCGCATTTTAGCATTCCCATGCAATCAATTTGGAAATCAAGAACCGGGCTCTAATGAAGACATCAAGCAGTTCGTGCAAGGCAGGCAATCTCATTGAATAATAATGTCTTTAAGTGTAGTTGTTAAGTGCGCAGCCTTTAGTTTTTTTTTGCTCTTATTATGTTCTTTATCTGTTATGTATTAAGTTATTTATTTATAGTTTTTTTTTCTGCTATACTACAACTTATTAAGCAATATGGAGCAAAATTGTGTTTTCAACTAACAGTAGTAAAAAGAGTCTGTGCCAGTTGAATTGCGTCACGTGTCAATTTCTAGTTAAGTTTACACATAGATCCGCGGTTACTTCAAATGAATACGGTAGGTTAGAATGCACCTTTGGCCTTTGAACTTTGAAACACCAAGTTATCGAAATTTGTCATTTTGCATGTTCTTAAAACTTGCCTTTAAAGCTGTTGGTTGCAGACAAATATCTGATTGAATATTGATTGCCTCAGGGGTGCTCTTTTCAGTCGACATAAATGAACAACGTTGAGAATACACCAGATTATGATGTGTGTTAATTGAATTGCTGTTTACAACAATTCAATATTTGCGATGTAAACATAGTACGTTGTGTATTGTCAAACATGTGTGCCTAGGAGTCTTTTAGCCACCGCTAAAGGCGATTCGTGTCCCGATCGTTATGCATAACATTCATTATCTGATTGCACTAATTCAGGTAAATATGGTGTGAAGTTTGATATGTTTGCTAAGATCAACGTTAATGGTGAAAACGCTCACCCTTTGTGGAAGTACCTCCAAATGAAAGAGTCTGGATTCATAGTCGAGTAAGTGGTGTATTATAATATAGTTTACCTATATCAATTCAGTAGTCATGTAACGAAGATACCGCGTGTGTTCTGCTGCGTTTCTGTTTGATTTTAATATGACTATAATTACATTTAACGTTCTTGATGCGTAAACGAATGACAAGTTTATATTATGAACTCAATAGGATACAAGATAGAATTCTAACTCAATGGTGAATTGAAATGATATATTGTCGAATTTTGTTTTTCACTGCTGACACAAACATTTATTCTCAGACCATATGAATTATAATTCTGGCCTGTAAATAAGCGTATGTAGCACAAATTCGTCCAAGTACGCCGCAGTGCGCTTATTTAAATTGAATTTATGGTATTTTCAGTGCAATTAAGTGGAATTTCTCGAAGTTCTTAATTGATAAGAATGGCCAGCCAGTCAAACGATACGCGACGACAACGAATCCGCTTGTAAGCATGACTTTATCAAAAATCTTAGCAATATTTGATTAAATGGACACTGATAGCAGTATTGTGCATCATACAAATTAGTGTTTAACAATGTCGAAAAGGTATTTCTATAACTTAGTCAAATAGTTTATTTGTTATAATCAGAAAAGGTGTGTAGTCAATACACGAAATATGCCGACGTCATTAAAGTTGTCTATCCTAACCTTCTTATTAACTATTTAATTGTACGATGTTTCTCCTTTCATCTTCGTTGCAATTTGATTGCTTATCATCTTTATAAAGGCCATGGAAGAGGACCTACAAAGACTATTTGCTCAGACACCGCCAGATTCTCCCGGAGGCTCTCGACCAACCACCGCAACCTCACAAGTGAACTCGGGGGAGTGCTCTAACGTCTGCTCTGTCTCCTAATTAACTCTGATCGACTTTCGCTACATCATGGCCAAGAAGTCATCGGTAATCGTGCGCAGATTTTTATATACGTTTAATAATATAATTTAGCATAAAGTTCAGAGAAAAAATAGTGGTGATGCCCGGATACTAGAAATTGGCAACGAGACGGCGTGATCTGTTAAAACTCAGATTATGAAGAATCCTTCAAAAACCTGTTGGGGTGGAAGTTTTCGGATGCAAATGAGATTTAATAAATTAGGCTGACACAAAACAACATTGTGTATCTTTATTGCAGTAAGAAGAATGTGCGGTGAAAGTTAGTATCCGGAGTACAGTATTCTATCTATATCGATTGAAGCGCATCCTGAGAGAATTTCATTTATTCAATGATTGACGATATTAAAATTTCACTTTGAAAAGATTGGCAAAAAAATTTATTCTCGTAACCTATAAAGATATGTAGAAGATAACTCGCAGAAGGCCGCTTTTTATTGCCTTGGTGGAAAAACTAGGAATTATCTTATGGGAAAGTTCGATATGATGAGTGTGCATAGCTCAGCATTTTTGATGAAAAATATTTAAAGCAAGTCCATGAAAAGCCAGTCTGAACAGCATTTAGTCTATCAAATTATATAAACGGAACCACCTTCACGTCTATTTACATGAAGTGTTCTTTACTAGGGTTTTTTTAACGGTTGGAACCAGTAGCTAAGGAGCTTCAATATGATTCGTTTAATGAAAAATTACGCTTAGTCGTCTGCTAGGTTTCTATCTAATCTACTGGCAAAAATTCTTACCAGGAAAACACACCAGTATACGTGCAATTCCAACAGCAAGAGTTTAAAGATTTGACAAAGTATTTAATGGTGGATGGGCAGAAGTTCCAAATTAAAATTAGCCCGTATCAAAGTAGAATTAGAACACGTACGTTCTCGACGGTGGTATTCTGCTCTTCCTAGGCTATTATACTTAACCCGGGAACTGTTAGATTTATTGAGATCAACTGATAAAGCAGCTGAAAAACGTGGCGTCCGTTCCCCTAGCATCACGATAATTCCTGACCAGAAGTAAAATTTAAAGCTCTGCCGAAAGCAATGTAGCGTTGAGAATACTATTTTACTGTAATAATAACAATGGGTTTAGATAACGGTAAGATTGTGATGAAGTATAGCATATTTTATGAAAAAGAGATTGTTAATATATGCAAGTTAAAAAATTACATACATCATAAAATGTGTGTTCTAAGGAATCTCTAGTAAACCTAACCAACATTTGGCTTTCCATGCAGGGCACTACGCACAATCAATACAGAGATGGTTGAACTAAGAGATTCACTTAACTATACGAATGAAGATGAAAAGCGAATCCTTCGGTTGTGATCAATAAACCGAAGTTAATACTTACGCCAACTTCTTTTGAGATTTTGCAGTTTGAGAGAAGGGTGTATAAAATTCAACGAAATGCTTTAAACTCTAATGCTCTATTTTGTCTGCTAAGCTAACTTTGTTATCCGTTTGCTTTACCTGTATAACACTCTACACTGTAGAACCTGTAGAAGTTTTATTTCGTCAACATTTAGTGAGGATTCTTGGCGGTTTACTTGAAATATATTATCCTTAGCAATTAATCTGGTTTGTCTAGATCCTGCCGAGTTCATCTGTTCTACTAAAAACTGTCCACACATCCTCGGCTGGCAACTAATGGTCCAACGCTTAACCGTAATAGGTTCTAAGACAGATATCTTAGTTTTTCCAAGAAAATTGCCGCTACAAACTTATACTTCATAACATGCAAGCTCAATGTTACCACAACAGATTACCACTACGCAAAAGAACAGGCAGAAGGCAGTGTACATGTCATTATTGAACGTTAGAAATCTGACAGAAAGTTGCCCGCTAATTATCTGCAACCTATACCTACATATGTTGTTATCAGCGACCCAGTTTGCATTTAACGCAGCGTTTCTAGATTATAGAATTTGTGAAACTCGACGGGAAGGGTAGTCTGTGTGGCGAGTGAAGTGCGCACAAAGATCGCCCATGAAAAGAGAAATGATTCGTCTGTTACCGTGAGTAAACAAAGTAGAAACAAAGACGGAACAATTCGTAGTCATAAGAGGTGTAGAAGAGGAGCTGAAAATCAACCAATCGAGGTGAGACAAGGCGAATTTTACTAACACTCAATATGATAGTGCCCAGTAACTTATGCGCTACTGAAATACAGACACTCGGTGGTTTAGGTTCAAAACCAGGCGTAGACTTAATTTCAGGCTACGAACCGGTCGTCAGAAGCTATGCTTCGGAAATAAGGCAGCACTAGACATAAAACTCGAAGCATATCTTTCAGTTCCATGTAAGGTCTTCTGCCCACCTGAGCCAATCAGTTAGTACAATAGGAAGTTATCTTACTGTTGGCCTCATGTGCGTATTTACTAGCTGCGAATGAATCGCATCCAACCATGCGTCCTAAAAGCCAAATTGATTTGTTATGACCCACTCCATCTATAGTTTTCCACCGCACGTCGCCGTAAACAGGACATTTTCGCACAACATCGTTGCGCATTGGCCTTGGAGACTAACGACGCAGATAGGCTTAGAGTTATTATTAACTGGGTGAAACATCATCATAACTTGCTAGCTTATGAGGAATGCAATAATCGAGTATGTATAATTATTCCATTTGGCTATAAATTCCGGAAAATAGGATCTAATAAGTGATCAGTTCCTAATTTGTTTATAACGGCCTTGAGAATCCCTCAGAAAATTCGCTGTTCGTTCCTGCTCTTACTGATCAACCAATGAATACCGATCAAAATCAAAAGTAGGCTTTTTTTTAAGCCGTTCCGATGAGAATATGTTACAACTGAACTGGTGACATTAGCTACCCAGTATTTGAGGGACGGATCTTTAATAGCTCAAGTGACCACACAACAACGCTGCTTCTCGTGAGGTGTTTTGCTTCGGTTGATAGTCACAACGTCGTTAGGCAGCTCAGAAATAAGCAAGTTGACGATAGATCATGTACCTAAATTATGCCCAAAGGAACCTAAAACGAATAAGTATAAGTTTCAAAGCTTTCTTTGATTGACTAATGAAAATCCAAAATAAATTTTAACTGTTTTAAAATTGACTAGACTTACTCTTTACATTCTAAATTGTATTTGAGAAATTTACTACTTTTATAATTAAGGCACACAAGTTCAATTCTTCGACTTAATAGCAATTAGACCGTGAATTATATTGGCTTAAGCTACGCGTGTCGCTGTGAATAATAGTCGTTTGTGTTAATTCCGAATTGCTGCCTCGACAAAGTTTCTTGACTTTTTTTTTAGACGTATTCGAAATTTAAGGAAAATACAAATTAAAATTCTCGTCTAATGACTGTATTGTTTTCTGTTTTAGCTGCAAAAAACATGTCGGTAAGTGAAATTTTATTTATTATATTAATTATAGTTATTACTCAATACTTCTGTCAATTTTGTAATATACAGTTATTTTTCCATTGAATCTACATCTATGAGCATTATTTTTTATAGAAAGTTTATAGCAGGTTAACAGATACATTCATCAGTCTTTTTATTGCATTCTCGCTACTAGCTGTTAACAGCTGGGCTGTTGTATGGTGCTGTTGTAGCCCTTACACGCGACAAAAATCTGTACCGTGGGCAAGTCTACCTCCTAATTTCTTTTTATCATAGTAAAACTACAACCTTCTTGTTTAATGCAGGGCGCTGCTAACATATGCGGTGATACTAAAGTCAAGCGATATAATAAATCCTAGTCACACTTTTGCGACTGTTTTAACACATCGATAGCAGTTAGTAACTTGTTCCCCGTAATCACTTAAGAAGGCGCATACAATTTGTCACGATTGCAAGTTTTACTTCTTTTAGAAACAGACTTTATCTCCATTGTAAATATTTGTCACATCTCATATAAAGATCATAAGGGTCGATACATCTTCGAATAATGATAGCGTTAGTACATTTACAACCAGATCGGTTGGCCTATACTGCTACTGATTTAGTATTATAAGGTTCCTAAAAGATCCGTTTTGATCCGAAGGAATCGAATTGGAAGCAAGCAAACTCGATATATGAATTTAATGCCCTCGACATTGATGGCAACGACGTAAGCCTCGCAAGATACAAGTAAGCGCGAAACTATATTTCGGTTAGTTTTTCTTTGCATCGTAGTCTTGTTTCTAAAACAGTTACAGTACCTCGAAGATGCTGGTATTTAAAGTCTATTATAATAAAGTTTGTTGTTTGTTTTGGCTTACGGCTTGGCTGTTATTAAGGCCATTTGAAGTCCCTTTTGATGAGCAAAAATTAACTTATGAGTGGTCTGAAACCGTTATATAGGATATATTGCTTGAATCTATCGCAGAACCCAGTATATATAATTTATTTGAGTCTTAAATATACCATACCTTCGGCTAACATTTGCACCCATAATGGCACTGCCTTTCAAAAGTGGCCGTTAATTTCAGTACGAGAATACTTGACAACCCCTTTTTGTGTTGTCTTTTTCTGATATGATATTTTAGAGGCTTCGTTTGCATCATTGTCAACGTCGCCACCAAATGAGGCTTAACTAACCGCAACTATCGCGAATTAGTTGCACTCAGCCAGAAGCATGCGGATTCGAACGGACTTCGCATTTTAGCGTTTCCATGCAACCAATTTGGAAATCAAGAACCGGGCTCTAATGAGGACATCAAGCGATTCGTGCAGGGTAAGCAATCTTATTGAGTAATAACCTTAGTTCTACAGTCCATAGTATTATATTTAATTTTATTATGCTTCTTTAGTTAATGTATTATGTTTTTTTATTTATATTTGTTAATTCTTTTTCCAGTTCTTTGCTATGCAAAAGAAAAGTATTTCTAATCAGAAGTTGTAAACGTAACTTGTGGATGTCCAATTGTGCCATATGCAAACTCTTTTGTTTTGAAATATATTCAGGGTTACTTCAAATGTATATCATAAATACGAATGTATGTTATCATTTTTAAAAACCCAACCTGTCATTAAAGTTCTACTAACTGTATCTTCTTTGAAAACTTGTTTTGAAGCTGTTGGTTATAGATGAATGTCTGGTTGAATTGTTTACCTGGTAGGCTTTTTTATAGCCGATCAAGAATACGATACAATAAGTGTTTGTGAATTGAGTCGTTGTATGCAAAGGAATATCTGCAATATAAGTATAGTATTTTATACACTAACAAACCTGATGAAATGCCTTCCTAGAGAAACTTTAGCCGGCGATAAAACGAAGAGCAATTTGCACAACTGAGTATATGTAGTAACGATTATGACAAAATAATTGGACTACTAAAGGTAAAAGCGAGGGAAAGTTTGACATGTTTGCTAAGATCAACGTTAACGGCGAAGACGCTCACCCTTTGTGGAAATACCTTAAGATGAAGCAGCCCGGATTTTTGGTCAAGTAAGTAGTTATTTATATTCTGTAGGGTAGACTTGCATCAACTCAGTATCCCCGCGGAAAAGGTGTTGCCCGTCTTCTGGCAGATTCTGGCTTGTGTTTGATAGGGATACAACTACTGTTAAAATTCTCAGGCATAGCTAACGACGAATGGGTATTAGAACTTTATAGGGGTATTAATAAGATTAAGCGGCTGTCAAGAATTGTTCTTTTGTACTAGCATAACTGGCTGTACTCGGACCACATGTAGATTCTAAATACATAGAAGCACTGCACAGTTGTTCAAATAGCCATCACTTGAATCGATATACTTTGTGAGTTTAGCGCACACTTTATCGAAAAATGTCCAATTGATATTTTCTTATCGAATTTATATTTTATTTTATATTTTTTATTCGATGAAATTAAATAAAATAATAATTATAAAAATAAATAAAAATAAAATAATTTCATCGTATTTTCAGCGCAATCAAGTGGAACTTTACGAAGTTCCTTATTAACAAGGAAGGCGAGCCAGTCAAGCGATACGGGACAACTACAAATCCGCTCGTAAGCATAACTTTATTAGAATCATGTGACAATTGAAAAGATCTGGCAGGTTTATTGTTTGTGTTTGATAGTTAGTTTGATAGAAGTTGCCCGAAGGAATGTGTGGTCAGTAACTAAAATACACATATAACAATCCAAATCCGTCATCCTAACTTATTTGATTATACAATGTCGTCTTATTGCATCTATTCATCGCATTGACCGGCCATGGACCTGAAAGACTATGGAAGAGGACTTAGAAAAGCTATTTGCCCAGTAATTGGCCTGGGTGTCCTCGGCTGACCACCTAAGCCTCGTAAGCCAATTCAAGGGAGTACTGACATGCTTGACTTTTTTCGTAGTCAAATTACCATTATCACACAAATCGGTATTAGACGTCAGTTATGTTATATTTGGCACCACATTTTCGATTGGTGCACTTTTTTCATAAAAAGGTTGAAATAAAAAATGGTCACTCTGGTGAGATGCCTAGGCATCGGAAATTGGTAACGTATCAGCATTATTTATTGGAGCTCAGATAATGAAGAACTCTTTTAAAAACCTGTTAAGGTGGAAGTTTTCGGATGCAAATGAGGCGCAATAAATCGAGCTGATATGAAAAACATGTATCTTTATTGTAGTACTAGTGGAGACGTTTGATTTTATTGATATTTGTCGCGTATTAAAGTCGAAGAGGTTTCGTGGATTCATAATAAAATAGCTGCAAAATCATGGCGTCGTCTCATTAGTGACACAAATTCCTTAACAGTTCCTCTGCGTTACTGGACCTATCATCATGTTCTACTAGTAGCTTTTTAGATTTACTAGAAAAGTAATGTATCATAGAATTTGTTTTTAGGAATCTCCGGTAACTTAACGAAACTTCATATCTCTACACGTTATACCATGCACAACCAACATAAGTTTAATATAGTACTGCATTACTACAGTCGTATTCAGAGCAACATAAACAGTCAACTTCCCATATTGCCCGTCATATTGACTTTATAATAGCAAAGATAATGTTGGCGATATCATAAAAATAAATCCCCCCGTTATAGCAAGCACCTCCATTATCTAAATAGGAAGCATCGCACTGATAATAATCTTCGTATAGTCCTTTTCTTTAACTTTTCTCGACACTTGATGTGCCCATTTCTCCGATTTACTCAGTTCAGCCCCATTGTGACTACTAGTCATAATAATAA
This sequence comes from Varroa jacobsoni, assembly GCF_002532875.2. Classification (NCBI taxonomy): domain Eukaryota; kingdom Metazoa; phylum Arthropoda; class Arachnida; order Mesostigmata; family Varroidae; genus Varroa; species Varroa jacobsoni. The sequence goes on from NW_019214105.1 coordinate 32,414, forward strand.
TAATGGTAATATGTCAATAATACGCCATTATACCAATGTAGTAGTATGAAGTATTTACATGATACTGCGTCGTTTGTATGTACAACATAAATATGCTTAGATCACTACTATGTCTATCGTGGTAGGAGATGGCAAAGCCACGCTACAAACAATGGGTCTGCTTTGCGTTTACCGGCGTCTGCTACTTTCTCCCGCAACAACAGTTACATAATTTCATTTCTGTCTATCTTTTTATTTTTGTCTTTATGCATTATATAAATTCGTATATTCGTTGGTAGACGTTGTCCATTCCGCGATTTTCTTCTGTGTGCGGACACTAAGGAAATCGACGAATAGTAATGTAGTGACGAATCCAACGATAGCAGTCAGCAGAATCGTGTTTCCGTCTGTTTTACGTTAGCAACGCTAAAGAAAAAAATATAGTAACAATAATCTTCGTCATTGCTATCTCTGTAGTAATAACCCAGAGTTGCATCATTCAAATAATCTGCCAATGACGAAAACTGCTAGGAATGTAAAAATGTTTATGAGGTTAACGTGAAACGGTCGACCCCAGCTAGGAACTTTAACGAAGTGAGAGGATACTGCTAGACTGATAGAAGCCGAAACGAGGTCATCAGGATCCGAAGTAATTTTAGGCCGCAGTTGGTGAAGTTCTAGCGGGATACAATTACGCTTGTTTTTTGTGTTATGCTGGTCTCCTGTTCCTGACTCATTAGCAGGGTCGCACAAGCAACGGTAACTGGGCGTAATTTCCGATGGTAGAGGAAAGCACCAGCTCATTTCGCTACACACATGCTCATCCTTTGTACAGGGCCTATTAGAAGATCCCGATGGTTGTTTAGAGCTATGCATAACGAATATGGCATGTGGGGCGCTCTCATAGAATACTATCACACTGGCTCCATTTTCCAAATTTCCCACTGAGTAGCCGATGCGGGGCATGCTGACAAGTCCTTTTACGCCTGACTGGTATATGGCATACAGGCGATTCTCAAACGGCTCCAGGCGAATGTATGGAGCCTGCGTAGTGAGCACCACAGCGTACTCGCCTTTATAATCGAAGGTATAGAGGACACGGTTGTAGATGTAATACAAATATTGTAGGTTTGGGTCGAGAGCTAATGTTTCTTCGTTATTGTATCGGAAATCATTAACGCTAGGAATAGCCTGGAAAATAATAGAAGGGCTGGACACATTTCCGTCGAGGTGAGCCCGTTTCACGAAACCGTGTTCGCAATAGAACAGGTATCGCGCATTGGGGTCAACTATTAATGAAGAGATGTTTCCTCGATGCTCAAAGAGCTTTCCGCCTTCACCGGAAAGATTTACGATGACCACAGCATCACCCGTCAAACAGTAAATTCGGAGATTCTCCCAGTCTAGGGCAAGCTGCTTAATTTCACTGCTGAATTCTGCATTCTTGCTGAAGTCAAGAAGGAGTACATGTGACTCGCTAGCCATATGATACTCCCAAATTTGTTCTGGATAGGCGTAGAATATTGTTTCTCTGAAGGCGACAATATCCACCACCTGCTCTTTCACTCTGTAACAACGTGAGTGCAGATACGTGTACATAAATAATCTTATTAATAGAGATATATAATATACTAATAACAAAAGTATATACTTCCTATGTTATATATTGTGGAAAAAACTCAAAAGCATTTAAACTACTCAGGGTGACAAAGGGGTTTATAGTGAACAACACGTACACCCTATGTATAGATGCATGATCTACATGTATATCATATACGGTAGCATACGTACGGGATTTTCTTCAGCTGCTTTCTGCTACGAAGATCATACAGGCTGATAGAATAGTTTTCAGCGATTGCTATTTGTGGGACATCGCCTATCGCGCGGCATACATCGTCTGCGCTTCCATCACTGTATTCAGTGTATACACGCGCATGGTTTGGCGGACATTCACAAGAGAAATTTCCCACCTGGTTTACGCAATACGTTTTCCTCGTTTGGTCATATATGTTCCCAGAAATCTCTCTACACTGATCTGCATTCGAGCATTCATTGTCATCGCCACACAAGTACAGACCACGTAGAACGTCGTGTGGCTCACTGAACGAATTGTTCGCAGAGATGAAGTCTCGCCAGTCATGCATGTATGGTTTGTAGCCTTTGGGACAATGTATGCAGGTGTATCCGCCCTCGAAATTCACACACGAGCTATTGTTTGGGCAAATGTTTTTCTCTACTTGGCACTCATCAATATCTTCGCATTGCTCGCCGTTGAATTGCTTCCCCGTGGGGCACTGCACGTCGTCAATACACTCTGATCGGGCCAAGTCTAAGTTTTTCTGGCATTTTTGCCTCATGGGGCAATCGCTCCGGTTAACGCAACGACACGCCTCCTCGTCCGAGTTATCCGAACAGTCCTTGCCACCATCACAGACCGCCTTTTTGTTAATGCATTGCGACTTCGAGGAACACATGAAAAAATCTTGTTTCTTGTTTAGGCAAAGAAATTGAAGAGCACTTTTGTTCCTACTCTCACTATCCAAAAAATTTGCCTTGGTAGCGGCCACCAGTAACGCCATCAAGAGGCAGCTACGCATCCTGATCCCTGTTTTGGTACGCACGTGTGATCTGAGTTCAACAACTGATGCCATTGTTTGAGCATTTAATGTTGACTTGCCTGTTTTAAAACGTATTCTGAAAATAAGCACAAAACTACTTTTATTAGACAACTAGACACTTGGCGTTGGGGGTCGGACTTTATAATAAGGATAGTGTCCCTAAGCAGATTTAATGGACTCGAAAACGAAGTAGCGGGAAGGTTTTCTACTTGGATAAAATTTACTACTGATCCCCACAGCAATAGGTATATTAGATTGTATCATATAAGAGAGTTTCTGATTTCATGCGTACTGTATTTACAATACTGTAGAATAAAACAACGCCCAAACACACATCCTTATAGTCCACACCATTAAATCATATGTAACGCAGGTATGGCAATTACGCCGCATTTTACAGCCGCGTTTGTAGTGTAGGCCTGCTCGCTTCCTATTCGTTGCGTATGGTTTTCTCACAACGCTAGAATTCATAGAGAGAGCACTTCTGTTCACATTCGCCGTTCTAATTGACTTTGCGAAACCAATCGTCCGTGATTAAGCGCAGGTTCGAGATGTACTCGGAGATAGAATTTGGCACGTCAGCTTGTAGCAGTGTATCACGGTTTCTTCAGGCAAAAACAACCCCAAAGAACATTGCACCGACGTCATAGGACCCTTCATTGCAGTTAGTTTTTGATCAATCAAACTGATCGTGAATGAGATTTTAGTTGCGCCCGCTTCTCTCTGTAATACTCGAGTCTAACAACAAACGTATAACGACGGCCTAGACAATTATTCACTGAGATTGTCAGAGACAGAGTTGCTTAACTCGGACAGCTAAAGCGCCCGTCCGGATATTCGATGAGGACATGCAGACGACCGGCTAACCAAGGCGTAAGACAAACGCATGCATATGCGCCTGTCTATACAGTGTCTGGCGTACAACAGAATATCGTAGAGAAATATCGCTAGGTTTCATTATACTTGTAAGGTTATGCCAGTATATACACAAATGAATAAGAATTTGGCATAATAATGGGTATGTATGAGTATGTGATCATATTGAGGCATGAGCGAGGTTTTTACTGACGGACACAGTAATATGTGCGCAGAGTATACCAACGGATTAAATGTAAAAATGGATTCAAAAGAGAGGCTCTGGTCGATTAAAAATAATGCGACTTTGTGGTACAGCAGTATGTTAAGGGATATTGATCCGTGAAAAACCGCAATGCCGAGCGGTAATTCAACGTAGATACCATGTTCTATCTACGGTAATAATGTCAAGAAGTCAGCTTAGTCAATGGCTATTTTAGCAGTAACCACAAGAACTCGTTCAAATCCAAGAAAGCGGTCAGCAAACAGGGCGACCTATTCATAGCAACGGACAATGTTTCTCCTATCAATTTTCCTTCTATCATTCGATTCGCTACCACTCGACCGCATTAAGTCGTTCGGCATTATTTTTCGAAATCGACCTTTGCGTTAACTCCCCGTCCCTCAGCTATTATGTAGCTGCAGTAAACGTAGCTGATCCACTTTCCCGGACGAATTCTCTGCATCCGCTGTCCTAATCTGTTTGAATAAAAAAAATAAAAATCAATAGATAAAAAACAAAATTATTCTAATCGCCGCTATTGAAGCATGAGTACGGATTCATAAGAATCGGGAGATTCCTAAGGATCTTAGGAGGAACACCGGTTCGTTTGTTTTAAGCGATTGAGATGTGGGTATCGCATATGCAACAACTATGATTTGGGATTTTTTAAGTTCAATAAATTTACGAATAAACTCTATAATAAATCGCATCTTCAGTTAACGAGCTAACATGTTTACTTCGAAGGGTATGCTGCGTCATTGTCTGGGTTCCAATTGAACAAGTAGCAACAGTTCCTGAAAAAATGTCATTGTAGGTGGTCCAGTGGCGAAAGCATACACAATAGGCTACCATATATATATATGGTATATACGCCGCATACCATCGTGTTTTTGATCGATTTAGTGTTGGCTTTGATCGCTAAGTCAAATTTTTATTTCATGATACCCTATAGTTAAAGGACAACCTCGTCACTTAAAGCATTATCAGAGGCGCTTATCGTAGAAAATAAGTACTTCGAATTTCGCACCCGAAAATGGCCTAACAAGCTGCTCACACCTAAAGCCTTCATAACTTTCTGTAAATACCCTAATTGTTATTAAACACAGGTAGAACAATGGTATCACTAACATCTGAGTGTTATCAACAGTACTACTAATAACTAAAAAATCGTATTGCTATTGCATCTCGTATTCTGTTCAGATATGTCGCGCGTCATCGTTCTTACCTGGGTTGTACACGCGACCAGTACGAATTATTTCTCACACCGCTGCTATTGCACTCCAACCCCAAACAGCGTTACTTCATTTTGGAGGCGACGTCTGTGTCGTGTGAGAATGTTATAGCAACAGGCGCTATACGACACCCTATAAAATAGCAGGGCTATTTAGCACACTCTTACTCCACGACTTATGTGCCTACTTGTCTGCTAATATTATAAACATAACCTTCCAAACCTGTTCTTATTTCGAAGATACTTAGGCCACGGTTTTTACGTCGTTGTTGTTGTTTTTTAGTCAGTTTTTATGCAATGACTGCTGTACGTAGGAGCCATCAGCTCTACAAGGGCTATATTTATATATACAAATATCTGTATATAGATACGGACAGTTCGGTCAATACATTATTCCGTCTTTTCAGTTCTGTATATGTGTTGTACTGCACTCGGGTGCATTTTCATGTCCAGCATTCTAGAGTACTGGAAACCGACTGCCGGAATTAAACGAAAAAAAACTCCAACACAACATCAGCGCTGCGGGATAGAACATGGAAATAGTTTTTGTACTATTAGTGCAAAAGGCGTATCAGAAAACGAGATTTAGTTTAAAAGACTGTTGTACTGGTCAATGTTTATTAAGTTAAGAGTAGAGTATTTCTGTTGTTTAACAAACAATCAGTGGATAAGTACTGACCAGTTGGGAATGTTACCTTGGCCAACGATTTGGCTGTGTGGTCTAACCTATTATAGGATAACGGGTGCAGCAAAAGTAGGTCTGCTTCTAATGTCTATAATGGTAAATCTAGAAGAATAGATCGGCATACGGCCAGTTTCAACGAGGCTTGAAGGTCGCTAACTTTACACATAGCGAAAACAACAAAACCAGATCATGTGTGGAAAAATGGTTAGAAAAATCTTATATGTTAGAATGAAACCGAAGTTCTTGCAGTTGTGGTGATTGGTGTGCTATAGTGGCATTAGCAAAGTTTAGGCCAGAATAAATTTCACTGTTATGTTAGATAATGAACGGTAAGTTAAGGACCGTGTAAACTGTGCGTAGCATTAAATTCTCGAAAGTGTGCTATTGTTTTAAAATAGTAGCAGATTTAAAAACACATTTGGTATTCCCAAAGAAATATACTTATTATTACAAATTATTGTTTATTATTATTAATATTATTATTATGTTCTGTTCGTGTCGATAATTCGTAAAATAAAATAGTACAAGCGCGCGTATGCCGTGGCATACGGAACCACTGTCTCGCGAAAAAACAAGCACTTGCCACAGTGCCTCCCACTATTACACACTATTACACGAGATGTATATACAATAGTAGCTTCATCGCTTCAGTGTGAAAAAATTATTACTGTTATGCAGTTTTTAGTGACAGATAGTAGTCGTAAGGAGAATTTCTGCGGGGCTTCCCGTATCTGGTCCTTTTAAATGGTTATCTTGATCGATGAAGGCGCTCGTTTAAATCTCGGACTGTCGTCAGACAGACAGACAGATCAATAAAAGATGGCTTGCGCTGAGTTTGGTTTGTACAATAAGGCAAAAATTTTATTCATTACGCTTTGCGCTCAGCTCTGTATAGTCTAGCCAAAAAGTAGGTTCCTAGCCTTGGTTGAATGAAAGCTTCAGATACGTATTCCGCAATAAGAGACGTTAGATAGGCAAGGACGATTACGCCTTGGTATTCGCGTTGTGCACACGATAGAATTAATATCCATTTTCTGTTCGTGCACGGCAGACCAAACGAAAAACTGGAAACAGATTAATGCTAGTTTAGTATCATTGTATTCCTTGTTAGAAGTCAGTGAAGAGAAGGGTAAACAGGAAGTAAACAGATGTTTTGGAGGCATTTCTTCTATAGGCGTGTCTTGCTTTTCTGTATTTCGTACATTGTATAGTATATATTATTTTTACGTTTTTCACCAGAACTCGACTTCGGCCACTGGAGGAATGGTTAAGTAACTTGAATTGTGACATCGAGTTAAGCAAAGGAGCGCTTTGTGAACCATTGCCGCTGGTTCACGAACCGAACTGTCTGCAAGACGAATTCTGTCGGACAGGTAGCGTTCTGACCGGAAGCGTTCTAACATTATTTGCCTTATCGTTCTTATAACATACATCACCATCAACAGTTATAACAAGGAAAACGACCTAAGCGAAGGTGCCGCGTTCTGTTGCAGCATTGCTCAGCCTTATTTGGATCATTACTTACTGGGCGCGTGAATGAGTAGACATTAATCGTGTTAGGTTTGATACGTCGCCTGCACGGCCGAATATTTATTTTTTTCCGGGTTCCTCTAGTTAGATACGATGATCAAGAGATTAACTATTACTGATTTGACCTCTTCGACCTGTATGTTCTAGGATTTGAAAGCTGGCTGATCACGCGTGAAATGAGATTTTCAATAAAATGATAATTACGAACCCGGCCGCGTCATCTATTGAACTTAGAAACAACTAGTGGTCTAGGTTGGAATTCGAACGTACATTATGCTTCATGTTGGTGGGAGCGAGTTTTCTAAAGCAATGTTCAAGTACTGCACGCAAAAGACTCAATACATTTAACTCGGCCTGCTTGTTGTATCATGTCATATCATCGTATCATTGAATCGTCCCTGTGAATACATGTACAGCTCCATCTGAGTCCATGGATCCGGCAATGCTATGCCAGTGGTCAATACTATAGACGAATACTACGATTGTGCCTGTACGGATATTCTGGGTTTCGATATTTTCATGGTAGAAGATCTCCAACGAGAGTTTTATCGCCAATTCAACAATAGTACTTTCTTCCCAGAGTTTTCTGCTATAGTTTCGATGACGTATAGATCAAGCGCAATTTTGACGCCTAATCGGTACTTCAAGTCTTCCGCATCGCACAATACAGTAAACAGGTTAACTGTGTTTTAGCAGTCTGCTCATGTTATTTCCCTAGGTTGTTTCGCTAGTATTCGCATGTTAACGTCTTTTTTTAGCCCTTAATAGACTAATCGTTGAAGAAAGAACAGTGAATCTCAAGAATTGACTTCATAGTAACAAACATGTACGGACCGAGCAGAGGTTCTTCTACGTAAATTTGATTTTATTCTAGTCGGGTGGGATGAATTCACCGTATTACCGTAGAACTACCATATATGAGCAAATACTCTTACGGGATCGACTTTGTTAAAAAATAATTACGGCTAGTTTTACACTGTTTGAACAAGCATAGTCAAGGAACGGACAATGCAGGTCGCGCATATCCCATAGTGCATCTCTCAATTCGATTTAGCTACGCTAGTTTGCTGGTTTCTGTTTTTTTTTTTTTTTTTAATATTAAATGGCTATTTCTTTAGACTTGACACCGTCTTTGGGTCGTTCAGTGGTGCCTGACTGAAATATGTATGCCTGAGGCTCGTGAACCAAAAACCGGCGTGATGATACGCGTGAGCATCGGATACTAATGGTCATACCGATGATGCCCGGACTGTTTCATCGGTAACTCAGCAATCGGGCATGCCTAAACTTTTTTCCTGTAGAGTACCGTAGCAAAAACAATGAAAGTTCTCTGGCGAATTGGCTTTCGTGGCCGATAACAGCAAGCCCAGTACCGACACGACTGTCTTTATTTGTAAGTTTCACAGTTCTGCTCAGAAGCGAAACGAAAAATACACATGAGTAATACATACGAATTCAGAAGCACAGCTATACTGTTTTTAATAAGCTTCCGAGTCGAAATTGCTTGCCTCACCTATCAGAACAATATAAGTCATAGAACAGATATAGATTGATAAGTATATGGACTTAAGGCCATAGTCGTTGTTATGCGCATTCGTAACTTGTTGCCAGTTTCGCCCGGTATGATATGTTGCCCCCTAGTCGTCGTCTTATGGATCCTACGATTCGTCATACTCCCAGGATCCAGACTAGGCTTTTCTTGAATTTGAAACTTCAGGCTAATACACCTGTAAATGGTAGGTTCTATAAAGGTAACGTCAATAGAACGCCATTGTTGTCCACATACATGTAACAAAAAACTACTTCTACATTTCTACATCCATCTATTCTTTTTTATATGTCCAAACATCACTTAGGAGAAAACCTAAGAACGCCTGAAAAAATATTTGACAGCAGTATCATATACGAAAATTCGCAAGCATTTAATGCTTGTCATCCTGACGTAACACATGTACGTACGTAAAGGAAATAATAGAAAAATTATTCTTCCAGTATGAAGGTCATCATTCTGCAGTGGAGTGCTTTGTTATTATATTCTTCCAAGAGCAGCATTGAGATGTTACGATATGAATTTTTGGCGGAAATTCTCGATTGTAGTCGCTTACGATCGACATCTGTCTTTTTAAAAAGCAGTTTTGTGAAACGCGGCCGTTCGGCAGAATAAACGCCAATATGCTAACGATATGCATGGCAGGTTACGGTGTGCATACTCTAGATGTTCCTATACTAAGGATTATGCTTTTCTAGTTAATGGTAAAGATACATTGTACATTTTAACTCTTTTAGAAAATAGTAACGTCAATACATGTAGGTACAGTATAATAGTTTATATTAATTCATAAACGATATATAGCTAAGTTACGAGGCACACCACTCGTAATCCAGATGCGTCAGTAGCAAACAAACGAAATGGTGCCTGTAGCATTATTATAGTACCAATATAATGTAACTTAAATAAAATTATTGAGAAGTAACAGTAATTTGCATTTTACGTAGCAAAACTCTACAAGCAACGTTAGCGGTTTAGGCACAAAACTTGACTTCGTACTCGACCAAAAATTTCAACTCTACATTTGCCATACTTCATTGTGTCCTCTGTAGATAGGCTAATACTCGTTTCATATGCGCGCTGACTCGTTGTAAAGCACATGAGAAAAGGTGACGTGCCTTTCGGAAGAAAAACAATACATTGTTTTTTGCTTAAATTTACTGGAGAGTATTTTTTTCAATATTTTCTAATATACGATTGACTTGACTATAGGTCTCATCGTATAAATTATTATCATACTAATCATGTACAGTATAAGTAATTGGTTATTACTATGCTAGTTAAGGAGGGTGTTTCCACTATAAGAAAATCTTTGTCAAGCAAATCATTTGTCTTGACATCGTGAGTAGAGAGGGTCTAATCTTTTGCTTGGCAAGGCTCTATTCGCAACATTTTTGATTGAGTTAACTTCATTAATTGATTGTTTAAAGAAATATAGCGCGCCGCGGCATGCATGCATCTTGGCCCTAATAAGGCGTTATTCGTAGGCCGGGCAATGCCAATGACCTAGCTTATAAATGAAGCCTTATCCACGGTAAAGCGGACCCTATAAATTGAACCTTAGATGTAATACGAATAGTTGAATTCCATACGTAATACGTATGTCTCGAATGAAATCCAATCGTGACAGATAGTCGTGTCGTTGAGCGCTGAACAGAAGTCGTGTTAGGTCATTTGGATTCAAATTTTGACGTTTCAATGAAATCATCCATTTGGTCGGTAATCACAGTACGGACATTGACGCATCAACGAAAAATGTCTACGAATCAGGTATGAAACAAACCTGTTTAAACAGCTTTTTTTTGTACGCATTGCCGCGTCTTCCTTCTCCACCGAGGCATCCCGGTATAATTCGCTCCCTGTAAATTTTGCGTCCAGCAACATTTCCTGATGTTTTCACCAGAAGTGTACGGCTACCGTGATAAAAGACGGATGGTACATTGACATAACGACAAGAAAAATGTCCCCAGTAGAAACTAAGGAGGATTAGAGATTTTCTGCCTACGGCGACATCAGAATAAAGCCATCGTCAGGGTTATTGCCATCATAATCTTTCATCTGCAGACCAGGGTATCCGCCACGATTGTTGGTCACGACAAACAGTCTGCATTCGAGAAACGACAAGAAAGCCGTTGACAAGAGGAACGAATAAAATGCTTAGAAATCGATACCAATCCTCGTTTTTTTCTAATTCCAGATGCCCGACGAATCGTCGTCTGGAAAGATACTAATCATTCTAACGCCCATTTTGTAATATGACTGGTGTCAGAATTTTTTAAAAGACAGTGTTTAGCAGCAGATTGCGTTTTTTTTTACATGAACGGACACGAACCGCGTTGGCGTATTCGTACTTAGAATTTAAACAACTCTCTCTGTACTGTAGATTTACACGCAAATGTTAATTGAACCATAAAGGCCTTAGCTAAACCCTTAAATATGATAATCATAGAGTACTTCAGCATAGTTTATTGCCCTACTGCTCTAACTTTTGGACAGTGGACCGCTGATAGCGGAACATGTAAAGACAGCTTTGTCTGACAGGAACGGGCTTGTGATAACTGAATTTTATCTGTTAAGGGAAGTTCTCACCAGAAGTGCCGTATCTAGCTACACACTGTATATGGAAGTTTTTATATAACAGACAGACAGACATTGAATTACAACTAACGCATCGGCCTCAGGACGCAATTGTTATAAACTACTGCGACCTCCCTGTTTTTAGAAGTGTATGAAGCACTCGATTTTTTCACTGACAACAGAAATTGTCTCCTCCGTTCTGCTTCGAAACTAGGTGTTGACAAAATATCATCTAAATTTGAGATTATGCGCTAAATGAGTAAGGTATCACTGACATAAGTTGCTCATCTATGCCTGTCAAATAAAAGCAATGTTTTTGGTCACATAATATCACTCTTATCTTGTACACTAAATAGTCGGGGAGAACTTAATGGGTTTTACATGTCAGCATTATGATTGTACCAGTGATACTCATATAGCTAGCTTTATTCGTTCGTTACCTGATTCAGGATTCTGGCAGGATACTCCGGTAAAGCATGTGACGTAGTCGATTGTTGTAATATGGACGCGTTGTTACTATATTTGTAAAACTACTAGTTTTACACAATTAAACCCTAAAAAAAAAGATTAAGTAATGTGTTAGAAGTTTCCATTGGAGACATGATATCTTACTTCATTCAGATATGCATTTGAAAAGTATAAGCAACGTTATTGGGGGTGACAATAATCTTATTGTTGCTGTCAAATTAAATTCACTGATGTTTAACTATCCGAATGTCCATACGTGAAACGAGTCCTCTACATCGTCATAAGGCTTATCAATATTAACAACAGTAGGAATTAAGCCACAGTGGTCAGTGATATTATGTTTTGCCCAGATATGACGAAAAACACTGATATAAAGGAACCACGGTGGCCCAACTGTAACGGACAGGAACACATGTAAGGACCAGAACTGTATGGAACTGAGAAACAAGAACAGCAAGTGGCACGCGGAACCAGGGTATAGGCCGCCATCAAGTGCCGGTGTTTAATAGGTCTAGACACCTATGTACTATCGTCGACTATACCGCATGATGCTAGCACCTTCAATGACAGAGCAAGTTCGTACTGGCGGGCTAAAATAATTCTCCTCACTCATGAAAGGTGAGCATAAGTTTACAAAGATAAGCCAAAAACCTATTCACATAACTTATATTAAGGTCGTACATATTGTTCCTGCTACGATTTCCTTGCTGTTAGGTAGCACCTACAGAAGAATTCAATGGCGTTAGTGTGTGTCGCAAGCACTTATAAGTGCGCCTCCTAGAATTTACCAATATCTTTTTTTACAAAGTACCTTACCGCACGGCCAAATCTACTATTGAAGAGTAATAGTTAACCCCTCTGATAAAAAAAAGCGCACTTTTTTTTGTCTAGAAGTCATTTAACGCCGAAATACGTTTACGTTATACAGGACGAATACCTTTGAACGCTGTAGTATTTTCTGCTTTGATTAAGCTTTCATTGCATACGACTAGTACAAGTGAAGATATAAACGGTACTTACATATAATAAACAAATAAAGGAAAACTTCTTACATTAACATTAAATTATACTGAAATTGATATAAGGCAATATTTGATTTTGCAGAACAATGTAATAGATAAGGATATATGAATGTGCGATAGATTTTAACAGATTATACTAGACAAGCCAAATTGGTTAATTTTAGTAGAAAAGGAAGGATAAATTATTGCTTAATTGATTTAACTTACAGAAAGTTACCATTACGTTTAAAGTGCTCCTATATAGTAGCAGGAAAAATAATTCGTGTAACTTAAGTACAGCGAATTGGCCAGATGCTGTAGTAAGTGTCGCATTGCGCTAGTGAAAAAATTGATATCGGACAACGGACAGATGTAAATAAAACGTTTCACTAATATTTCGAATATAAAAATAATATATTAATACAAATCGTAAAATCAACGTATGTTCAGCCTCGATCTCCACTGAAATTGTCAGTGCTCATACTGGTTCTATTATATATTGTTCATAGTCCACGATAGTGATTGAGGGGGAGAAACTGTCGCAAAGCTTGTAATACCAGGGAATTCGATTGTCACTGAAAGACCTCTTCGGAAAACAACATGTCGTGTTCTAAAGCCTTGAGCCTAATAAGAACCATACAGCGTCCTACTTTATTTATTAAAAAACCGAAGCTGTAATTGTTTACACTATGATGTCGAAATCATATATATATATATATATATATATATATATATATAACGGATCTGCGTATGAAACCGTTGTAGCAATCAAAATACATACGAAGTAGCATTGTTGAGGGCTCTAATAACTTTACATACATAAACTATATTGCTAAATTAATGTAAAAAAACTGCACAGTATTTAGCATATTTTTCTGGCTAATGTTGCATTAGGTTGGCATACTCAGCATTTCTGCACAGTTTGTTCCCATTCTGTTAAATATATTATCACTGTAATAATTGAGTATTCGATACATTTGAACGAGATGGCGGTCGCTCCGCATTATATCCAGACGCAAATAGCCAACCATTAAAACCGACAGACGTCAGTGGCGTCACTTCTGAAATGCGCAAGAAATTTTCTGTCGATTTTTGAACCTTTTAAATTATTTGCTTCGCTAATAAAGCTCATATATGTGCTTTACGCTTTGTCAGACATGCCGTATAGCTCTGCAGTCTTATTCTTGTCCGTCATTTTGCTAAAAACCAGTGGATTTTTCTCCCATTCTTTTTGTTAAAATTAAAGCAAATTACGATTTTTATGTTGGCGCTTAAATAGATGGCGACAACGTCTTTAAACATTATTCTACAAGTTGTTTGAAAGGCGAGGCTTCTGTGAGCTCTTGAATCAACCTGTCGTAGGGTTTTCAACAGACTTCATGTTTGCTATCACTCTTATTGCACTTTTTGTATGTACATCAGTATAGACTAACGTTAAGCCTCCATTTTATCTGTTAGCCGGCAGAGCGAGATCCTCAGGATCTTCTTACTGAAAACTCCACGTTGTTACAGTCCACGAGAATTTTATATCTCGTCGTCTATGTGTGAGAATCGTCATTCAACCGCTTGTTACGCAGCGTTTGTCATGGTAAAGGTCATATCTTGGCTAAAAAAACAAGCACTACATTCTGAAGGGCATTTCAGAGGTCCCTATTATTTTCGTTCTCTTCTAGTACGTAGTGTTAAACATTTTACCTTTACAGATAAAGATGTCATTGTCACATTGTTTAAGCAAAAATATCTGAAACGTACTCCTTTTTTCTTTTCTTTAGAAGCATGCGAGTAGGATACAGTGTTCTGCTATAATCAAAATATGCATTTTACTACTAGAGTACCGAAAGTTGGCAACCAATGGAGAAGGCTGAAAGCTTTTACAGTTCTCTACGATGTACATCGGCTCCTGTTTGATGGAAGTACATTCAAAGTCAGCAAGTAAACGACGGTAAACCGGCATGGTTTTAAATGACCAGGTGTTTCAATACGAAAATGTTGTCGGAACATCTCGTAACATCTTAACAATCTGTTTTGATAAAACGCTTATTCCATATTTTTATTTATTCTGCACATAGTAAACCAAGCATAGTTCTTGCTGTAATGATCGTCTATAGCTTCAAAACAATAGATACACTTGAACAAAGCCCAGATTACGAAATTTAACCATGCATCGTTAAGGTCACCAAAACCCAAGTTTACCCACCGAGTCCTAGTTATTTGATGACTGTGAATAAGTAGAATACTGTTCCAGCAAAATTCAACTAAGGACATGTAATTCGCACGCAACAAGTTGGTCAAAGACATGCCCATCGCCCATGTACCCCTTTTCGGTGCTTCTGACTCCTTTATATTGCCCTTAGGATCGAAATGAAAACAGCGGTTTTCAAAGAAGCTTCTCCCTGTTTCTAGTCGCTTGTCATGCACAAAAGCTTTTCGTATTGACCTGGCCGCAAAATGGCCAACCGTCGTCGAAGAAGCAGCGTAAATAGGACGTAATTATCCGGATGCATACTATTCAATTTCATAGCTGCAGGTGAAAAGTGTTCACCTAGAACTAGAAACATAATATATCGATGCCTAAACAGACAGCTGAGCCAATAAACATCGTCATCTCGAAGCATCTTACTTTTTTCTCCAGGCTTATTTCGCGCAGACACACTTTTACCCGAATATACCGACACTGTCGATGTTGACAGAGGGGTCAAAGAGACGAGAGGAAATGCTTCGCCTTGTCGCAGCTATATCTGGGTTTTCAGATAGTCGCTTTGCTCACTTCCATAGGCTAGAAGTGCCCGGCTATGATAAATCAATAGTAACGCTTAATAAATCTAGGAATATGTAATTGTTTAGATTTGGAACCGGGCGTAGACACACTTCGTTTCGTGCTGGACACCAGTCGTCTGAAGCAACACTTAACAAAAGCAATAGCAACGGACATAGAACTCGAAAGGTTTATTTATTTAGACATATCTTCAATTTTTTTTTCTATCGACGTTCTGACAACTGACTATGACAAGGACTGTGCCTCTTCAACCACGCCACTGCCTGGTCTCATAGTTCAAGCGGTTATTTGAAAGATACTTGTTACATTGTATCAACTTTTCATAAGGATTTCGAAAAGATAGATGCGGCTAGATCAGACTTTGTAAGGAGAACATTTTCTCTGGTTGTAATTTACCGGCCGGCTCCAGCAGACTGTCTGCTCATTCAATCATGTAATTGGAGTGGTGTGCAATATTCATGAGAGGTATTCATACTAGTAGTTTCTAATTAGTTTATCTTTCCGCCATTGACACGATCAGTTCTGATACGAAAAGGTTTCACATCGTTTCGTTTTCACGCTTTACTGGTCCGCTTACAATTTGGGCCAGTACTGTTAATCAGATTATGGATTACTGATGTCAACACATATTAGTTCCAAGTTATCATACGTGATAATGCAAATGTATACGCTCGCTGGAAGCGCTGAAGGGAAACAGGTTCCTTGCTCCATTTCCAGCTTGAATATATGTCGTCAGCCAGTTGTTTATACCACACTCGGCGCGCCTAGAAAATATTCTTAAATTCAACTATAATCTGTTAGTGGCATGTCGGATACTCACAATTTGCTGTCGTACAGATGTTTGCCTCCAACAATTTTTAGCTGAACTAACACACGCACGCTCGAACAAACCGAAATAAACTGCTATTACGCGAGCATCACCCATGTGGCGTTCGGGGTTGCCTCGATTTCACTCTTTTTACGAAACTTAGCTTTACATAAAACGATCCGGTAGCCAAAAGTCATAAGTCACGACTCCGTTTCATTGGTAACCTCACGTTTCTTACCCACCGTAAACCATACCAATTATAGTCTGCTTCACATCACATGTGCCATATTTCTTCAAACGACTGAATGTTCGTAACCATCTTGACCATGCATGCAAATAAATGCTTTTCGTTCTATGCTACTCTTCTCGTTAGCCTAAGCATATGGCTTTAGAAAGAGTCCGCTTTTTCTACCAACGTCTTCGCTTTCCGTTGTCGTCTTTGAAGCGCGGAGCTGGCCTTCCGTCTCCTTACTTGCTCCAACGAGACGTGGCCAATATGA
The DNA here is from genome assembly GCF_002532875.2 of Varroa jacobsoni. Lineage (NCBI taxonomy): Eukaryota > Metazoa > Arthropoda > Arachnida > Mesostigmata > Varroidae > Varroa > Varroa jacobsoni. The sequence goes on from NW_019214105.1 coordinate 49,214, forward strand.
AATTGCTTGGCGGCGGTCGCATCCGGCTTCAAAGAGCCGCTCGATCCTACCTGGCCCCGGCCTGGCTCGCTCCTAGAAGCTGTCGCTCTTTAATACCAGCCCGGGATGCCAGCAAGCTGGGAAGCGCGAATCGCCTTTGCTGTCCGCTTATTGCTGAGCAATCTCGATTTGACTGGGCCGATGAACGAACGGCAAACGTAGTAACGTTTGTACGTGCCTAGGACGCGTCCGCGCGAAATGTATAAAATAACCAACCAGCCAGGCAGAAAGAAGAGAGCTAATGGAGCCGACGTTAATAGTGAACAATGCATTTTTGACCGTCGTCCTAGCCAGTGTCCTGACACACAGTGGCAATCTGTTTTATCATGCCTCTCCGTAGATTAGTCGGCCTCACTAGTCATTACGTACCCTGTCTATGTCCAGCAACTGTTCCAACACTTGTGTTTGTGTCCTCGATAAAGGAGGCAAGGAAAGAAGAAGAGTGGCAAATCGTAGACGAAGTCTTGCATAACGTGCTCATAGGCTAAGCAGGTCAAGGGGCAGGCCTTTCGATAACTGAAGCTTTGTCGTAGTTTCGAAAAACGACAATCGAGAAGTAGAGGACTTCAGAGAAATCGTGTGAGTGAACATGTCAGTATGGGCCTATGTGTTTATGCGTCTGTGTGAGATACGTACGTAGGGAACAGGTATTTTAATGGCCTTCTTCGTTTACGTGCTGCTACTCAATGCAATGGAGAGTCTGCGCGCAATGATGGTTTAGGAAACGACAAAATGAGATTTCCGCCGTTGGTGACGTACTCAGTAATCGCAACCGAATAACAATAACGACGACGATGACGGCGACGAGGACAGCACCAATACAAATTCCAAAGACGTGAGCAACTTCACAGTTTGCTCATTCAGGCTTTTGGCGTACGTAAACAGGCATCGATCAGCCTCCTCCCTCCGCCACCGTTCCTTTGACTGCATGTGACGGCGAACAAAGTTTGCTGTCCGTCATCGAGCCTCTGCTCCAGCAGGTGGCCGTCTCAGCAGCAATAGAAATCTGTAAGATTTCAATCCTGGATGATTTCGTCACCGTTACACTAGTCCTGGTTATGCAGTATCGTGAGATAAGCACCTCAATAGATTGGTATATAATAGAATGTCGCGGGGCATTTTGTATTCTTCCCACGATTGGGAGCTGTGAGAGAGATGCAGAGCAAATCGGAAAATTTATGTTAGTGATATTATGTGCAAGTCACCGACTGACTGTTCAGATGTACTTCTGGGGCAAACGTATTGATCGAGTATTAGTGTTTTTAACACTTGACATACTTGTAGCGTACTATTGCTTATCGATGGTGCTTTGAGTAGATGACTTCGAACGTGACTCACGAAAGTCGTCCTCTTTGCTCCCTGTCAACCTGAAGTAGCTCTAGTGCGTGTATATTTTATATACCTACAAGAGGTCTCTTGAAGAAACTTGAAAGAATTCGATTAACGGGCGCATTATGAAAAGTAGTTTACGAGGATGACAAAAAAATCATAATTTTAATTTTCGTTTAATTTTCGATAGAATTGAAGAACCCATTAGTCAGATCCTTAGACGCGCAAAACCTACTGTAGCTTGCAGATATCGTACTTATTAAGCAATAGGTATAGATATAAACATTGACTCATCCCCTGTTGCTGATTCATTATTTAGCTGAAACAGAACATTATACTGCAAGGCATAAACTATTACTTACGAGGCCTACCTTCATGCTGATGGCCAAGGAGTCATGATTTAGGAGAGACGTAATCACTTAAAAATGCTCGTAGGAGGCATTTCCGCCTGCTTAACATTAACATGGTTAACCTTAGCATGGCTAACGGCTGACGAAACTTCAATTCATCTGGTCTCATTGCCCCTGCATTTATTATACCTCTTTACATCATCAGTGACCGTCTGTACATATTGACGATCGTTTACTAGCAGCAAGTGGTTTCAAATAGAACTTGAAAGCATTTTGTTTAGTTCGTAATGGAATTGAAAGTAACGCATACACTTCGAGCCAATTGGTACGATTACGAAATACTTCCATGGTGCAGCTTCAGCTTTATGGATCACTAAAGACCAATAAGAAAATCAATATCCCTAATGTGAGCAGACGAATAGATGAAAATCTATTATAGAAAGTGTGTTAATTGTTTTGCGTCAGCTTCAGCCGTGAAAATTTTCCAAACACAAATCGACGCTGTGTCTCAGCTAAGACAAGTCTTTTTCTCGAAGTCAACTTAAATTTACTTTATTGTTACTACTAAATTTAACTTAAGTAAAATTTGCCATTACTTGATTAAAAATTACTTCGTGAAAGGTAGTCAACGTAGCGAAAATTGACAAGACCCTTTGCGAATCATGGCTTAACCCATATGGAACTATATGGCTAAATCGATTTCACAATGGAATCTGTTCGAAGAACTTAAAAGTCTCATGAGTGGACGGTCATCATTGAGTGGTTTCTCCTGTATTATCCTAAACAGTGGATCCTTGTAAAAGGTAGCACATAAGTTCTGCTGTAAAACAACTGTCGAAAGTACAGTACTTCAAATTTCTGTTTAGTTTGTGTTTGTAATCAGCATCAACGTGCGACGGCATTACAAATATAACGAGTAGATGTATATTTTGTTCCGCATATACATAGCCGAGGTGTCAACGAGTTGTCAATGATACGCTTGGGGGGCAAACACTTGTGGTTTCACTAGTAACTATAATACATATAGTCGAAAACAGTTTAGTCAGTATACTACATCAGGATCCGCGACCTCGTGCTGGTAGGGCAACTATGCTTTTTCTTTCCATTCCATTCGAAAAATAGAGAAAAAGTACAATTAGGCAAAACTTTCTTTTTGTAATAATGAAACTTGACATTTATGTTGTGATCCGAAATGTGGATACGGAAACAGTAAAACCACTACAACAATAATCACAGACGAGATTTGGGTGGTGAATTTGTTGAGCAATAAATTGTCGGCCGATCTAGGAATTAAATGACAAATTTTTAACAATGCTTTGTCTAACCTGGCCTCTCTAAAATTAGACGGCCAGATTTGAGATATTTGTTCACACCAATTTTCTAGAATATTATTCTTTTTCTAGGAGAATGTTTAAACACGCGAGGACGCCAACCCTGACTTAAGATATGAGTTTATTAAAATGTCGCTCTTCCTTTGTAAATAAGAACATATAGAATTAGTCCACTGAGGAACGACAAATGTCTTAGGGTGCGATTCTACGGCATGACATGTTGACTTCTCGTGAATATCCCTACTCTCAGGCTATGGCTAGCCCTGACAGCTACACCAGATACGCAATACCTGTCGCCGTAAAACCATTCGGTATTATACGAATTTGCTGTTTACTCAGAACTAGATAAATGATACAATATCGATGTTGAATTTGAACTTTCAAAACCCAATATTCTACACAAATATTCTACTATGATTTGTTGACTCACTACGAGCTTTAAGTACTGTCAATTATAATAACCGCGCTACAAGCAAACTGTGCTTAAGAGCGTATAGCTGAACATGTTCTATCCATTCATCAAATCCAACATGGCTGTTACAAAAGGAGAAACTCTCCAATTAAGCCATTTTAACTTGTCATGGACATTCTGGGCTAGGTGGCACTTCGGGCATCCAATACCATAAGTAACAAATTGACTTCAATTAATTGGAATCCTCGAATCAGTAAGTCTGCCAATAATCTTGTTGCGCTATTAGCGTTAACTTCCGATGCATTCGCCGCCTTAGTTCCACTAACTTATTTTTGCATGCTCCATTATTTAGTATTAATGCATAAGAAAGAGAAAAATTACAAGGCATTGTGTGTCTTCGTGAAACGACATCTGACTACATCTGGTCGAGCATTATAGACCCGTAAGAAACAATATAATGACAGAAAACAAAAGAAGCTGGATGATTCTTTCACTTCATCTTATATATCTGGTTACGAGCTTACATAACGACAGTCCGTTTGAATGTTGCTACCATAGTAATGCGTGTTTGTCTTTGAATTCTGTCTTCAAAAGTTCTTCTTTGTCTGATATCCTCTGATGCCAGCTTAACCAGTTGTAGTAGAGAAATGCTTAATCAGCAGATGACACAACGACAATACGGATCAATCTGACTCGGGGAAAGCGGGGTGCGTACACGGAAAATCCAATAAAAGTGCGATCAACACATGCCTTTCGTCATATAAAGTACCCGTATGAATATCTTTGACGGCTGCTTTGTCAGCTTAAGATTCGCTTAAAGTATACGTTGGCGATGATATAAGAGAATGTTATCGAAAGTCATCGATCTGGATCGGCATGCGACAACTGAAGTCATAACCGAAGCTGAGCTGAACCAGGAACCAAAAGGAAGCCCATTTATCTCCTCCCGTATCACGATACCACCATTTAACGGTTACGTTTCAATAAAGATGTACAATATATTTGGTTCTGGCCATTAGCCGGCTCTTGCAGTTATTTGAGAGCCAGAACAGCTGTATTCGTGAAATATAGGGTTTGTCAAGAGTGCTACGAGTAGCAAACAGTAGTCTTTCAGAACATTCGTAAGAGCTACACGGACAAGCAAATATAGTGTATAAAAAACGTTTTCTCCTTATAGCTACTGAGCCATATTGTTCCTATAGAGCGAAGTTTATCGCCGATCTGCAACAGAAACCAGGGCGGTGAGGGATAGCGTCTGAGCACCGCCTGATGTGGGTGGATCATCCCGAAGTACCGTACGTTGCTAGCCGCAGCGCTATAGGTTGCTGGCGTACATTAAAAGCACTTAGTCAACGAAACACATATGCTTTAACAGCGATTTTATGAGATCGCGAATCGAAAGGACGGCAGCCACCGACGACATCGTTAACAAGCAAATACTCGCGACAAAATTAATTTTTCGCTTCTTTGTCGCCATATCTAATTTTATTGATATTAATCTACAAATCGAGAGAAACTATATTCTAGCTAAATAGGGTTTACTCGTAGCCCTACACTGTGTATCGCAACGACTGAACTGTGAGCGGGCATGTTTCCGCCTGAGGGGTCGTTAATATTAAACAAGTCTTTGACATAATGTTCTTGCATGTGGTCTTAGCGATGGGCAAAAAATTGTCCAAATTATGATTTAATTGAACGGCTTTTCTCACAGAATAAGATCATTTCTAACTGTCAGCTCTTATTTTAGAGATATATAAGTTTAATCATATGTGATTTTTCTTAGTAGGGCCTTTTAATCTTACTGCAAATGCGCTAGATTTTTGCGAAAAAATGACTGTCCATTAGAAATTTTAATTTGGTACGATATCTCGTCGTACAGAACCCATACATCAATATATCAATCAGTGCGCATTGATTTAGTAGAGCACTACAGCATATGAGCGACGGTCGGTCAATAGCTTCGGTAATTGTTCGACACCTATAAACTAACAAGAATCCTACATTACTTAATGTCAATCGCCATACGGTATAACTCACTCTTCATTATCAAGGTAAAGAGTGGCCAATACGACAGTTGGGACGACTGCTATATAACGAAAGATTATTCTCTGTCGCTGGCATACAGAAATGATTCTGTATATAACAAACGACCAAACAATAGCGCTTAACGAACATAATAACAAATCTCGGACAAGTTACCCGTGAGCAAACATGCCCTTAAAATACTACTTGACACGTAAAGTACACAAAAATACCGCCTGCTCAGTGTAAACCGCGGTTACTGGTTTCGGACTATAAAAATCCGTAGTGACAGACGGCTAATTTTTACGTGAAACATGATGGCGCTCTTTACATGAGTAACAACAGGATGATACCGCACCAATAGACTGCACAACAAGGGAATATCGAAATTTCATGTAAAACCATACGCGCATTAGATTTTAGTCAAGAATTTCATTGCTTTACTTATTCGCTAGTGACGAGTCCTTAGTGCAGCTTTGTAGCTTTGCGACCTTGAAGCTGAATTCTTCAAATCTCAGATCTATCCTGCACCTCGTCGATGAGTATACATATGGAAGTAATTTTGCTAGTCACTTCGTGAGACATTCTATGTGAAACGCATCGCATAGACGCAAATGCTGGGCCTTTCTTGTGTCTTTCGATATGGAATTATATACATATACATGTATATAATACAAAATTCTTCCGAGGGCATCATAAAACAGGTTTTCATAGTAAATATAAGTAATTAGCAGCAATCATTATTCTGTTTAGTAAAGGTGCTCTAATTAAGTTACATATGATGTTTTTAGACTTTGTACGTATACTGGTATAATACAATGTATAATGATAATAAAGTAAATCACACAAGGTGGAGCGAAAGTCTTCTCACAATTTTATAATTTTCACTATACTTCTGTTTACTCTTATTTTTACCACATTTTGTTTACCTTCTACTGCAAGATGAGGACTCGCAAACTGTCAGGTAACACGTGCTTCCCCACTCTGTGTAATGCTACCTGCTACGTGCGTTGTCATATCCCACAAAAACGTCTTCAGCGAAACAGACACTACTTATCGGTGGTGGCGTATATCGAGCCTGTTGGGGTTCAAGCTGACGTACTCGATTTAGCGATGCACAAATAGGTCTATATAGACCGCCCATAACACCTTTCTGTGGGTTTGACCATTCACTGCCCACTTTACGCAGAACGTTTTCTTAATAGTATGATCCAATATTTTCACCGATGCTAATTAGCATACATGACAGTAGACAGATAATAATACATTTACACTAGCCGATTCGACCACCGTGGTTAAATCGAAGTCTGTATGAAAAAAGTAATAGTCCTCGTATGCTTTTCGGAAGTGTTCGCAGGGGTATTATCGATGATCATTATCATGCAGTGCTCGATCTATGGTGCGGACCAACTTAGAAGTGTAGCCTTGGCAAGGTCGAACACAACACCCCACGTAAAACCCAAAGGACTCGAAAAAATGACGACCTCAGTAACATCTCTGTATGTGTCATCAGTTTGCTGAGGACAACAAAAACCGTCGAGGAATGACCCCTGAATGATTATTCTGACCGTTTTATAGTCGGGTGTTGATTTAAACATCTATCTATAAGTATATGATACTAACGGTGCAATAGTTTGAGCAATAATGTAGAAAATATTAAATATTTACGCTAATTTACTGTTGCGTTAGTAAGTTTAACTCTGTGAAAGTAATCCGTAAAGAGCCTGAAGTCAAATCTCTGAACATAGAAAGTAATCCTTATTGCGTACTTATTGTTTGTGTACTGATCCGTGTCCACGGTGGAGAGCATCAGATGGTTTGTGAGTCCACACCGCACGTATGGTAACGGTGTGCGCTAAATTTTCTATATGACGCCATCGGATGCCGCTGGTATAAGAGCAAGCTTCTTCTATCGGTGGATATGATGCCGAATCGAAGGTTTTTAATAGTGTAGTTCGTATTAGGAAATAATGAATCGTTACTCCAACATAATGTAGCTAAAATGTTTCGATTTACAAACTAGTACAATGCGGTGCACGGGCCATTTTATGACACTCAGCAAAAGTAACGCAGATTCAATAAAACAGAGCAGCTTTCTGGCGGATGGTTTATGAGCGTTACTTGAAGTGAACATAGACGATTAAAGCTATCATCGCTATCTATCTAAGTATCCAGTAAAGCTAAACTAAGTAATTCGAATACAGACCGTGTACGACATCCCGACAGGCATTTGGAAAATTATAGCAGACTTGTGAACCATGTCACGATAGAATACGTAGCCAAGAAATAACTCATTAGCTCTGCGAGATAGAATTATGTCTTCCTTTTGGTTCACGACTGAAATGATATCAGTTAACTGCACTTCAATGGCGGTTCAGGAAAGATGAGCTCGTCAGCTCTTAGTAAAAAGAATCTTCATAATCGTTTTATGACAAATGGAAAGAAGCATTAATGACTGAGTCGGTTGGTCTGACACGACGCGAATTCATCAACAGTTCGAATCCAATGAATTGGGTCTCCCACTGAAAGCAATCGTTTTTACATTACCGTAGTCATTGCGTTTGGTTGTACGTGCGTTCAGGTATCGTCTACCCTATTTCAATAGGGTTTGCTCTATACGTTGCCTAGTTAAGGCAATTTTACAGTTTTAACTGCTAACAGATTCGATAAACTCGAAAAAAATACGGATCAAAATGTTCAGCACGATGCCTGTATTTAGGCATAATCGCCGTTGGTTGGAGATATAATTGCTTTTTCACGTGTACATTACTGAACGAGTAAGGTCGACGTTTTTATTTCGATCACAATTTTGTCGATACGTTTGCTTTAGTAGGTAAGACTAAAAGTAATAATATCGAACAATCTACTTTAGATGCGCGTTGGCCCATCCACTGTCAACTAGTTCTTCAGCATCTGTACATCTGAATAAAATAGCTTTCTTTATGGCGATATAGGCGCTAGCCCACTACAAAAGGGCGTATCTTAAAATCATGGTGACATCGACAATATTATGCAGCTGACAAGGCGCTTAATAAAAGAAACCTTAGGGTTGATATACGACGCTGACATTACCCATATTATTCTTGTATAACGACTTGTGCCTTGCGTTTTTCGTTACGCCGCTAGCAATAATTGACGCAAAACTCGCAAGCAGTTAGTAGTCTCTCGCGATTATTATGATCCCAGAGGCATATACAACACCATAGTAAATTCGGTAATATTTGTTTGACTAACGGAAGCAATTCCATTAGATGAACCAAGCTTTTGAAGGTCTCCTCATAGAATGGCTGTTTATATATTTCAGGTCAAGTACGCCTAAAGGTAAGTATTTCGAAAATAATCGCGTAGTAGCGAGGTTGATCCATTCCATTTTCTTCAATAGTACTGCTCCTGGACCCTAAGAATGAACTACTCCTTTTAGAGTTGCGCCATTACTGCCTCGTAAGATTTTATAACATGCACAAATAATCCCACGTTATTTAGCAGTGTTTTTGTTACCAGAGTCTAATCGGTGCACATGTTGGGCGTACGTCAATAACTCATTGTTTCTAGGTTATAGTAGGGTCCCCGTGATGATGCGGCGCTGACAATTTGCCCGCTAAATTTAGCGACTTAGTGAGTAAAGCGGTTTAAGTTTGAAAGAGCCAGTGCTGAAGCAATGCTTGGTGGGCTTAGCTAGACGGAAGCCTCGAAATATTTAACATATTATTTCATAGGTTCCACTTTAGAGGAAATAAAACAAAAATGACTTGGTCCTACGCAGTTTGAAACCACCGCAATGAGTTCCGCTCATTGATAAAAGTCACAAACGATTCTGTTTGCAGGGTATCAGCTAGCGACACTGTCGGCGTAATTCAAATGCAGAGATATTTTCTTAGTAACTGATAAACAATTTCTATCGATTTCTATTTGTATCGATGCCGACATGCCAAATATTGCGAAAAAACTAAGAAAAAAAAAACTCGGCATCTGAGTAACAGCAGACTAAAGCTTTCTAGTGTAGCTGAGCACGAGAGCTATGGCGTGCACATAATATCCATACACTGATAGCTAAATATAATAGACATGTAAATGCTTGTGTTCGTTACGCAGCAAGATGAAGTAAAATAGATTGATATAGGTGTTCGATAGTATAGACCAGCATACAATTGGCTTGCTCTCGTTCGTTAATGCGATACTATATCAAGTGATATACGTTTCTTGGAAGGTAGCCCAGTGATTACTGACGCGGTATCGCAATTATAACGCTGAACATAGAAGTATATATGAGCGTTGATAGTGAGGGTTATGTTTGTACTGGGTATTGTAGAAGCCCATTCGTAGTTGGGGTCAGATGTTCGCCTCTTGAATGAGCTCTCGTGCCTACGTTCTAACACCATGTTCTATAATATACTGTTATTTATTAGTGACAAATGCCTCGTTGTATTTCATTCAATGCTACCCTCCGCTTTCAAAGGGGTGCCGAATTAACTTGCAGTAAATGCGATTCTGATTACCCATTTAATTGAATCAAGCATTGAACGCTCCTAAAAGGACCAAGCTACGATCAATATTTTTAACAGTTTTCATGCCACGAAAACAAGGGATGATCTGTTGCCTCATTGAACTGATGGCGATGGTGAACACTCGCGTATGACGGTTACGTATATTGTTTTTTGCAGCAGTGTCCAGAAGCAGCTAAGTCCCCTTCCTGTCATTGTTTCGGGATAAAAGCTCGTTGAATTTTTAGCGTTTTCGTCATCAGGCTTCACGTAAATAGGGCCAAGACGCGTCAGTGTTCTGCCTACATCTCTACATAGAAACTAAAATAGGATCGCCTTTTCCAGTGTACTAACTGATCTGATAAAAATTCAGCCGAACGATAAAAACCTACGCTAAAATATGACACGAATTAAACATGTGCCTAACTCACTCTGATAATGTCTTCTTCAGCCCTGCCAGCGATAAGGACCCGGGATAGGCTATTGCACATTCTGGCATTCTACCTAACCGAATACTGATAATTTATAACACCTTAGTATTGTAAATTGTGGTCGCTATAGCTGCGTACGAGCAACAAATCTTCGCAGGACAAAGCTAGGCACCTGTGTACGCGCTAATTATTCCTCAAGAAAGCAATAACAGTGACTAAATATTGCAGCGCTGATGTCTCTTAACATGATCATTTTAACACAATGTTAAAATTAGGCGTGCGGAAATACCGGTCATCGACGTAATCATGTATAAACATACCTCTCAATGATAATTTCGTGCTAATTACTAATTAGTTACTTTAAATAGATTAAATATTGTAGTGTCTTATGTGATTTTATCTAACTAAACACCTTGTTTCCGACAAGCAGCTCCATTCATTTTATCCAGAAGGCAATCATAAGCGCATGTATTAACATAGCTCTGTTGACTCGCATTGTACCGCGCGTAAAAACAGATTGACAGTTTACCTGCAGTCGACAGATTTGCGTAGAAGCTCCCGCAATAAAACCCTAGTCTCAAAGGGAGTTGGGGCAGTTACCGTTGCCGGACTTCTGTGGTATGAGCTCGAAAACTGACGTGGTAGATGGCATAAGCGCGTGGTATATAAGTCAGTCATTGCAGCGAGAGTGGCTGGACAGAGTCCGAGCTACGTAAGACTCAATTTTTACTGGAAGTGGCTTCGGTCCGAATCAGTTTACATCTTAACTCGCAAATGAATCTATCAACACGATTGCATCAAAAAATAAATGTATGTTATTTCACAAAGCGAGCAATCCAAAATTATGATAAAATGTTTGTCAAAAATCTGACGCAAACGAAAATATACAAGGCTACCGGGCAGATCTACTGAGCCTACCGAGGAAAACGCAAATGAGTGGTTGTTATTATTAGCTAAAATCTGTTCCCGTCAGAATTCGTAGCTAGATAAACTAACTAACTAATAACATCAATGCTTTAGACAGGTTAACAATAATTAGCCCGCCCAAAATCGGAAGTTCTCTGACATGAGAAATGAACTACTCTCTGATGACAAAAACGAAAAAATACCTTACTATAACAACGGCTTCAATTACGTTACAGTTAATTATTGTTACATGTTGTCCGTCTGACGTTATCCTATGTACACGGCGACACTCTGTTCTGACTCTTTAACGTCTGAATACGTTTGCACAACTTTACGTTTACCTAAGAACTTACCACATAACAAGGGAGCCCGATATAGTTGCGGCGGCCTGTGACGTCTTCCCTCATTAGAATTATCCTTTGAAGAACATTACAGCTGAACTCTGCTTAATTACGAGGATCGTTTGGGCGAGCTTGACCGCTACGTGACAAGCCAGCAACTGTTGACTTTTGGATACTTTTGTCCGTCGTTATTCAAAGAAACCGAGTAAAAATGTTGACGGAGTGATTGTGGGAAAAATAATAGCAAATGGCAGTATGCAGTTGTGACATAGAACTATTAACAGTATCACAGTGAGAATAGGAGACCAGGCAAGGAGAGAAGTTCGACGTGCGATAGTTGCCGCCCTTTTCCAGGTGACGTCGATGATCGCACAAATGCTGGTTGTGAGAGGCCTGAAAACAAGGAACAAACTATCAGTTTATTCACAGAATACGTATCGTACACACATCATCATTGTTATTAGAGACGTCAACAAAATGTCACGTGGCCGTAGAGCTCAAGTCAGTAGACTTCAGTTTAATGTGCCAGTCAAAGTCATCGAGATTCCTGTTTGCAATTCCCTATGAGACATGCGTATTTAGAATATCTATGATAATCCGCGTAGCGGAAGTGGGATTGCCTCCAAAAGCTTAGAAAAACATAATGATTGTCAATTCCTGGAATCCGTATTGAGCTGCACTTTAGTAACATTTAATTCTGTCCTCCTTTAGTATCGAGCTCGATGTGCTGAAATGGAGTAACATTATTTGCTACATTCTTAGTTAGAGCGCTTTTACTACAGGTTTCAGCCAACGCATCCTGGCTCTAGAAGTCGAGCTTAATGGCGGCACGGCTTAACGAGAAGCGCAGACTCGAGAAGTTCACTACAAGCGAGCCATACCATCTTCCAAATGCTTTTTAGTATAATAAATTGATTGCAGAGAGAAAAGATTTATTTTAAAAATGTATATAGATCGTTTAAGAAGATCTGAATAGAAAACATCTCATAGTACGACTGGTGACGTGACAGGTGGCACGTGGTAACCCGCAGCGCCTAGTTCGTGATGCCCTCCCGAAGCTCTTACGATAGAGACAGCGTAGAGACAATTCAGCAAAAACGACGATTATTTTTGGCATTGACGAGCCAATTGTTTCGCCGTTGATCGCTCCTGTCACAACTATCGCTATCACTCTGATGCGCGTGCAACTTCAATGACTCCAATTGACTCTTCCTAAGCTAGGTACAGTTTCTACTATTGTTGCTATATATATATATATATATGCCAAACAAATGTATTGAGAAATACTAATGAGTTACTGTGCCGGTACATCGGAGATGCGTTCTAAAGCCACTCAGCTCGTTAATTAAAGGCGACTAGTCAGCCCTGCCATCAAACATATCCTTAAGCTAGCCAACCAAAAATGTGAGCAATGTTGAAATTTTAAAAAAAAAAAGGGCAATTTTGTTTTGCTACAGTTAGCTACAGTTGGGCTGTTTAAGGCTACGTATGAATAAAAGCTTATTGACGGAATAATATCGATTAGAGACAATCGGCCATTACTCGATTTTACAGAATCCGGAAGACTTAACATTATTATATGTTACACTATTAAAGCTGACTGTAAAGCAACACTTTCCATTTTCGTTCGATCTATCGTTCTTATTTATAGCGATACTTTGTCGGGGTGATAACGAGTTATTCATTATGGTCGTACCATAGAATGTCTATAATTACACTGTACACACCGTCTCTTTCGTTTCTATTTTGTCATACAAAAGCTGGGTCGAAACGCTAGGTGTAATAGTACAATGGTGGTCATAAGGGCACGAGTATGGTTAAATCGGCTTTGTTTCATGGCCGTCCTGCCCGCCTGCTGGTACTAGGAACTTGTTACTACTACTACTACTACCGCTACTACTGCCCAGTTCGGCAATAAGCACTGGCTACTACTTTCCTTTCTTAGATTTGCCTTCGATGTCTGGGAACCAGCCGTCCGATGGCCTGTATAATGGTGCTGCCGAACGTACCCGCTGTCCCTTTGCTGCGCAGTACTGCACGATTTTGATGTCCAATTGCTCATTGCCTATCTGTCTGCCCGTCCGTCACACAGTTCATCTCTATGGCTGGTTTGTCAAACCACCTGCCATTGCAGATGCTATCCGCTTGCAGGCGGATCGAGAGTCCCAGTAGGAGAAACAGGTGCTTTTCATCTACGTCTCTGCGTGAAATATAACCGGCGATCCAGGTAGTGACGGCTAGATGAGATTTAAACTCTGTTTAGTATCCCAGCGTTTTACTGCTGCCGACGGTCGTCTTAGGGTTGACCGGAGTAGCTGATCCCTGATAACTGATTTCGTCATCGTGTGAGTCGATTCATTCATCCATTCACTGTAGTATAGCACCAGTTAGTATCAGGTTTAGAGGTCGCCTGCTACTGTTGTAGCTTTCGGGGGTATCTATGGCTTAGTTTTCGTTTTGTAATGTCAACTCAAGCAGACCATAAAGCAAACGCTATAAATGTAAGACTGAGGCTTGGAAAAGTACACATCGACAATAGACAGCTAAGGCGCAGGGCACGAGCGATATGGCAACGAGACAAATCGGACAATGACACTTCGGTAAAGAGGGCGACGTGTCGGACTAGTAGATAGTGTCGTCCATTCTGCAGTGCAGAACTGATAAACAACTAATAAGTATGCACAGATAAGGACAAACTCATCGTTATACACCATCAACAGCCAGTATATAGGTATAATGCTTATATGCTATAGGCCAGAAGGGTATAATGCTTGAACTACTGAAACGGGCTGTTTCCTAACTGCATCAGGATTTCTTGACAGCGTGATTTTTACGATCAATAATAACTACAATAAACATCACTCAATAGGTTTATACCGTGTAACTCTTACATTATACTTATTGTAAGTGAGTTTTACATGTTGCTGTTTCGTTCATATTGCCGTCGTGGTCGGTCCATGATCACCTTCCAGCAATGGCGTTCACGTTACTTCTCTTCCTCTTTAGACTAACTAGTTCCACTTGGCCGGCTCCATAGTGAACTGGCATTCATTGCTTTGTTCCATTGGTCCAAATAAACTAATTCATTCACTTCATATATATATATATATATATATACATCATGTGCCTTGCTCACGCAGTAATGCGGTACCAGCAAGGTGACGTGACGCTGTCGAACAGAAACGCTACCGCTAATGATCGCCTAAGTAGCTACAGGTTACCACCATTAGCAAATGACCACACTGTCAATTTCTGACTATCAAGAGCTACCAGCCCAGATGAGTTGTTCACGATTCTTATCCATCTTTATCATTGGCATCATACGTGAAGCTGTCATCATCAACCACAACAGATTATCGTAGCTAGTTCTGCCCTCACGGACATTACTTACACAGTTATTTGCGTTTGACAAGGTTGGGCCTGTCATGTCTACTTAATCGTCTCCGGGGGCTTTCACCTGTCGAACTGTCAGAAGTACACCAGCAGGCTCAAACAGTGATTCTAGCCAAGCTCGAATCAGGCCAGGTTCAGTCAGATACTTATTAGTGCCTAAATTGCAACCAATGCTAGGACGGACTGGCAATAATAACAACGACAACATACCTGTCATGCACGAGTATGTTGTCGTGCTTACCACCTTCCAATTCTGATGAACATGAGCTGCACGTAGTTGAATAACCCTACTTGTTAGCAAAAATAACGATAGTATACATGACTTGAATAAAGGTAATAAGCGTCATCATGGCAGATGAGGCTCACGCGTTTTTCTATTTATATTTAATTTTTAAAATTAACAAAGTGTCCCAAATGTCGAAGTTATTTTCCTGCCCATAGATCTCATGATGGCCACGTGGCAAGTTTGTCAATCCGATACAGTTTTCTATTTATTTATCAAACAGAAGGACTCGAGAAATACATTGTGATGATGCTTCGCACGACGCCGAGCAGCTAGTCTGACAACAGCGCACTCCTCAATCAGCAGAAAAAGCTTAACCACAGTTTAATAATTAGGGCCTTGACTAAAAAAGTTATTCCCTGACTCTGGGCACCATATGATCGTGACAAACGTCCCTATAACATAGGTCTCTGTATTATAAAGTTCGTAATGAACAATTCGGTTCGTCCACAGCCATCACGTACGTCGGTAAAGCTAGAAGCAAACGCTTGTTAAGCTGTTAATATTAAGTACTATTAAAGTAAATACTTCTTTCCATTCAAGAGAATTTATTTGAATAAGTCTTTGTACTGGGCTGGCCAACTGTCGAAGTTCCACCTTTTAATGTTGCAAACAACAAAAGCATTTGTTAAATTTCAATAGCTTAACGATACTGGAGCGTCACACTTCTTAGTCGTTCTTTGTACTATATCTAACCGTTTACTTGTGAGGATCTTGAGATGAACCGATATTTATCGATGACTGGACTGGTTAGTAGCTGACTAAGGAATACTATCATACTGTGCAAGGGTCACGAGATATCTAGGCCAGCTACAATGGTCCATTGTTGCTCTCATTCTTGCAGAATACCCTCCATTACCCCTACTTCCATTTTAAATAGCCACATTAGCATACAGTTCCCACCTTTCTTTTCTGCCGATGTCTTTCCAGTTTTCTGTTTGTTCCTTCCAATGTTTTCCGGACGCCGTTTTCTAAACACTCGTGTTTCTTCTTACCTCGTTAAACGCATGATCCCTTCGTCTTTCAACACCTTATGCATGTTTCCGAAAAAAAGGCCGCTTGATTCCACCGAGCCGCATTTTCTCGCACCGTCTGTCCAGTTCCTCCAACCCTCCACCGCGCTATGCTCTTATGTTCGCTCCTGAAACCTGAAGTGTCGTCATTTCCCGTTTTATTCATACGTTTAGTTGCGTCGCATTGCCGCCCGCTGTCCGCGCCGCTCGCGATATTCCCTACTCGCAGAGACAGTTTTTCTTTGACAAGGACCCACGAAGTGGCAGCATTACGAACGCCTTGTTGACTTTCCCTTAATTTTTGGACGTCCCATTATATAGTCGGGCATAAATGAATATAAAGCTGCGCTTCACAGAAATAAATCGTAGAGAGATTACAGAAACGGCAGCGTTGGGTGCGGCGCGCGCCGAGACTGCCTCGCGAACCTTATCCATCAAACGAATGTCTCTGTAAACGGAATCAGTGTCGCGGCGGCCCAGTGCTTTCATATCTCATGGTAGGTAGAGGCAGTTATGATGCTTCTCCGTGTTATAAACCATTCGTGTTATGATGGCGTGCGTATTTCTAGCTTAGTGCTGCTCCCATGCCTGACAGTTTGGCTATCTTCGTGCTGCGGGATTACTTGGTTTTGCGGAACGTGCTGTATGTCGGCAACGGTCGTGTGTCCACGGTTCTTGACAAACGCCAATAGACTTCTTTTTCGCCGCCTCGATGCCACTCGATCTACGTAAGAGCTAGGAGAGCATGCGAACTATATGAAGAGTGATAGAGTGAGGTGGCTAAACATTAGAGCGATCAATAACAATGCTATAAAGCAAAAAATCGCCTGTAGAGATAAAGATCGACGATCGTTGGCCGCTACTCCCGATGATATTGTAAGCTATTATATACGGAAAGAGACGAGCTCGATGACAGGGTAGATGTCTTGGATGACAGGGCCAGTCTATTACCTACTTGCATATAGCAAGTAATTCAAACGACATCGTACCAATCGCATTGAAAAGAAAAACAGCAACGCAAACGCTATCACCGCAACACTGCTAAACTGTATATTGAATAGATAATCCGCTTGGCAGTACAGTGTTATATGCATTTTTACTGGCTAAGCAAGATTAAGCTAAAACTGTTTAGACGCGTAATGGATATTCAGTATGACTTAGTGGATGGCTTCTAGGACATCTCGTCACTGACCACTGCTACGATGGCCCATTGACTCCCATTAAATGAAGCACGAACGACTGTCGTTGCTGTTGAGTACCGGGTGAACAGACTGGCCAGCTAACTGGAAATATTGAAGTCTTCGAAAATCATCCGCGGATAGGGTAAAAGTTACTGTTTAGGTTAGTCGTTACGCAGACACATTCTTGTAGTCAGCACTGGTAAAAACATTGCAACCAGAGCGGGATTTTGTCAGGCATTATCCTATGATTCGAATGGAAACGGTTGTATTGAATGACATACATATATATATATATATATATAGAGGGAGAGCGAGCAGATAGAATAATTCTACTATAGGAATTCCTAAACAGGTCTTCATTGATGGTATGCGATACTTATGCTGATCTCTCGACTGAAATTGTTCTGTCGTTGACGGGAATTGACTGGCACATTCTTCCTGTCTAAAATCGTGTTTATGTGACCTATAAATAGGCACGCTTAAGGTCGGAACAAAATGTCTTTAGTTTCGCGGCTGTCATTTGAACAGAGCTCGAAACAGCGGACGATGGATAAGAGGAAAAAAATAAAGCAGGCCTCTCTAAAAGACAAAACTGTTGTAAGTGAAATAACACATCAGAGATATATATATCTATATAAAGATATGTATAGTTTGGCGTGTATGTTAGAATAGATAAGAACAGATCGAGCGTTCAGCTAGAGCCGAGGTAAATAGCGGATCGTTTTTTTTCCTATTACACGTGTATATACAGACGTGGCTCAACAATTCGTCTCGATAACGTCATTTTGAGAGAGAATAGCTTCAATTTTTGATTTGCGGCAATAGAACAAATGGCAAAAAGAACAATAGCTGTCTCACTAAGTAGAGAGTACGTGGTACCAACGTGCGGTGTTATGGAGACAGATTCGAAGGGATACTGCTGTGGGTTAGAGAGAAAAAAATCTCGTGTGTGATAACGTTCGAAAGATACGCGTTACGGCGGCATACGACGGGGACTGTTTCGCGTGATTTATATTGGAAGACTGTGCGTAAACCTAAAGAAGACATTTTGCTTTACCTAATCCTGATTGTTTGTACCAGCAAATTGTATGTAAACATGTTTTGGCAATAATCATAACAAAAACAGTAATAATAATAGGCTGTCATGTATCGATTAAACTTATGCATTAATAAATGTAATACTCAGAATATTTGGCGGGAAAAGAGGCAGCTCATTTAAAAATGGTTGGATGACCAAAAGTCATTTATCACAATGGGATAAGACTTTTCTTCGTGGGTGATGGTCTGTGGCTCGCTGGCTTCGCAATTTTTTTTTTTTTTTTTATTATTTTCTATTTCTTACTCAGCGCGGAATACATTTTCGAATAGAAAAAAACCAGAGAAGATGACATCACATACGTATATTTAACAAAAATACAAATGTCATATACAGATACGTTCAATGAGAGAAGACATGCAGTGATCAGGCCGAACTGACGCCACATCCTAGTGGGCTTATTTTTTCGCTAGCGCATTGTGCAACATTGTGATCGATCGTCTATATTGTATAGTTATCGCTTGCACCGCGGATGCTCCCAGATTCATTCTGTCTTTGCGGCTATCTACCTGCTATCCGTTGTGCATGCGCGTCATCCATTACATTATCAATCGGCTCACTAAACGGGTTCATTCATCAGTACTTAAGCATAGTCCCATATTTCATACAATGTTTCGTACGTATAGTATAATAAAGATTACAGTTTCACAGATATCTTCCTTCTTATGGCAAGAGCAAAAGGTGACCACTTGTCCAGCCCTTGTGTCTCAGTAACACAAATGTGGAAGGATGCCCTTTTACCCATTTCTACGGAAGACAAAGGGCAGCAGCGACACCCGTCGATGAAATGGCTACTAAGAACTTATGCCTACGAGCGTTTGCAGCAAGAAAGTCAGCTCCGACGTTCTGATAAAGCCAAATATTGTTCTGTCGCATATATGTAGAGATTCTGCAAAGTTAGCACACTCTGCTGCTATCTCATGCAATGCCTTTCTCTTACATTCGCTTCTTTTTAGCTTTCCGTGTTTAGTTAACATAGTGCATCGCTATTGCCGATGCTTTGCCTGCTGCTATTACGGTTGCTGCTAAAACTGATCTATGACGCCAGAGCCGTAGAGGTTGATTCTAAGCGTGTCTTCATACTACCGATAAAACGGAGTTTTGGAAAACTAACTAAGAAAAAAAAGCCAACAATTAAAGACCGCGCGAAAAAGACCTGACGGTAGTAGCGAAAATAGTAACAACAATAACCACGGCAATTTACAACAATGGCCATGACGATTCTAATATTTGGAGATGTACCCCACCACGTTACTTGACGACCGCAAAAGATCGCATTAGGGACGACAACGAGGACCGCAAATGGGGATTTAAGAAAGATGAATGCGGCGTTGCAGCCGAAATCGTTGAAAAACTCGCTCGTCTAGTAACAAGCGACAGTAAGCCCGTTTCGTAGCTTCTTTCATTCTTATAGTAGATAGTAGACCTCAGCGGTTGTTAGTGATTCATAGTGACATAGGCGGTACGCAAGCCCGTAAACATTACTACGTATGCACAGAGTTACAAGCAGCTGATGTTCAGGGCCATAGGCCTTTAGTTACGTAGACACGAGGCAGAAAAGAGCACTCGTGGATTTTTAAAGTAACAAAGAACACACCAGGGAAGTAGCCGATCAACTTTAAGCTTCCGCTTAGTGAGTTTTTCTCTACGAGAACTTCATGGTAAAATAGCTCTGACATGCTATTCCTCAGAGGCAGATGTTCGCTACAGACGCGACTTGGACGTAGAAGAATAGGCTGCAGTATTTCAAACACGCCCGCGCATAAGCCGACGAAAAACCTCACCCGGTTCTAGATAGCAGATGAATTACACCATGTAATAATGCACATAGTACGTGTTTTGTAACGAGGTAATCGCATGAATTAATTTAGGTGCCAACATTGCCGATCCACCATGCCATAAAGAGCGTTCAGCACCGTCGGTGATAGCCAATATAGCAATGACAGAGAGAGAGAGAGAGAGAGAGAGGGAGAGGGAGACCTTTCAAGATTCTCTACGATCATTTCAAGTAATGTCAAGCTTGTTTTTGAAAAACGGATTAGGTGATACTGGCTTTATTGAGGTGTTCATAGTTCCAGATGACGTTTGAACCTTAGTTCGAGCGCAGTAATTAGAGAGTTTCAAATCTACGAATAGAATTCGATTGTTTATCGTAGTGCATACGGTCAGGATTTAACTGTTACGCCTTCATCTGGCTTCCCACACCTTAAAAACGGTTTAAGTACGTGTTGTAGCGGAAGTTGTCAGCGATATTAGATTGAGATTCTATGTCCCCCTGATGGTTTAGTAACTACGCTACTAAGTTTGTCTGCTAAATTTGGAAGCACGGCAGGCTATACGGATTTAACATCGACAACAAACATACGTTCCGCTTTACGCTGACAAGGGGCCCGCCAGCCGTTTGAATAAATGCTTGACTAAGGTATAGAAAGAACAAGTTCGGACTTAAAATTCGAAAACATTTACATTAGAAATCGATAAAGGGGCAGCTTAGCTTTACTGTGGGCTATTTGATAGGTCATTGTTTTGTCATCTTGTTGTTGTCTGCTACTCTTTTTGTAACTCTAGCCAATCTCTTATCATTGATCGCTGGTAAATTCTAGTGATGCTATTATTGCAGATTATAATGTGACTAATATTACTCGCTGTTTATCGACTATAGAGGCCGCGTTAGCAAACCTTTTCCTCCTAACGACTTACTATGATCCATTGTGGACTTCTACTCTTCATCGTCATGCGTTCCGTCTGACAGGAGGCTAAATGGCCCGTCGCCGTGCTGCGAGAAAGCAATAGACGCAGAGATAGAGCAAAGCAATACGGAAAGAAAATAATATACCACACGAGATTCTGTATTGTCGCTAAAAAGTGGTACGGTATTCCATAGTGTGTCGGTGTCGTCAGCTTACCACGCCTCGAACAAACAAGTTCCTATCTAGGAGACGCTTTAACGTTTTTAGATAACGTTGAATTTAACTTAAAAAAGAAAAAATAAACTTTAAAGAAAACTTCAACGTTAAACTCCTATGATGATTACGAACAGTTAAAAGCATTTATACATGCACCATGTGACAATCCGAGCGTTTGTATATATGAGACTTTTTTATAGTGACAACGTATGCTAGGTCATTTTTTTGCGCATGTTTTAGGTGGAGCGTGGTTGCCACGAGCAGCAATCTGTCTATCTTCAAGCAGAGATTTTTGTTGGTACGTGAATGACTATTGTTTGAACATTCTGTTGTTTTTTTAAGTTACCATATGTGTAAGTAATAAGGTAACATCAGCTTTATAGAATGTGTTTTGCTGTTTCTATTTAGGTCAACTTTTGACCATGGTAATTTCAGTTGGCTTATAGCTACGTAGGAAGTATGCTTGTTCTGTTGGGAAATGCTTTTCACCTACCTTTGAAATAATCGCTATTGATCGCCCAATTAATTCCTAATCTTTATCAAGATGAAATAGCTTGCAATATCTTCTTATTTAGTCTTCCTGTTGGTTTTCGAATCCTTCCGCTGTTAGCAGAGCTGATCATTTCGAAATTCGTTGTTACCATACGAATACACCAAGCCTATCTATGCACCCATGAGGTCGTCGCAGCAAAAAATTTCAATCTGTTTCTAACACCAAATCTTCGCAGGCAAAACTTCCGTAATTCGATTTACAGACAAATGCTGACGTTCTGCCATCTACTCTTTCCAACTTCCGCAGTACCACAAATTTTCATCCAAATCAGTCTTCAAGATAAAACGCAATGGGCCCGAAACTTGATGTGGTGGACTCACTGCTTACACACACGTTAGCAACTTACAAACGATTTTAGAGTATGCCTAAACACAGCTTGTTCAGACAATGTTGCTGTTATTATTATTACTGTATGTGATTTGGTATCATCGTTTTACTATGATGAAACATCGAAATCACAAGCTCTAGCCATGGTCGCCCTTCAACACACCAATTTCCTTCAATGACACTTCTTTTATGTCCCTTGACAACACTGATCGACTGCGTCGACACCGAACCCCGCTCCCAGCCCATTTACCCTATACCCAGTACGTGCACGTGCTCTTTCCCCCGTCCGAACACTTGCTCACTGGGAGACCGTCCGTGTCTCCCCTCGCTCTTTCTGACTACTGATCTGTGGAAGTCGGCTTGTTCACTGTCAGGAGCAGTCGATCGGCGGACGACGACGACGACGACGACAGCCGCGCGACACCTCCTTACGTACAACTGACCGGGCGCCGGCTTAACTCATCGCGTCTCCGTCACCAGCGGCCTTACCGCCAAAGCAACGGCTACTGACTATCGCTGTTGCTGCGGCCACAACCAGCCACTACCGCGCCAAAGTACCACCGATTGGCGAACGCTTCTGGCCTCAAATTAAGGGACCGGCCACTCCGAACGGTCCGCGCGGCTGCCGTCACTTTGCATTGTTACGGTAGTGGAACTGCTGCTAATGATGTGCGGTATTGACGACCGACAAACGAGAAAAGATTTGAATAGACCGCCAGATCGAGACACGTCACAATAATGCATACGTGCATATGTAAACATACCGAACATCGGTATGTTTATGGACCCCGCGCGACCAGAAATAGGGCTACTGTGGCGATGAAAAATGCTACCGATGGGGGTTGGTTGCAGTCCACCTGCCACTAGACGCCGTTCACAGTAACGCGACTCTGAGCGGTCGCGTCAAGTGCTTTCATCGTTGTCGACGACATCGTAATCGTCATGAGACTTGCCAGATAGGCCGTCGACGTTAACGAAGATACGGCGCCTGGCGAGCGACCTTTATGAAAAGCTGGCAGGATTATAGCCACAAAGAGACTACGGTAGCGTTGCGGGGTACAAGAAAACGAACCATGGAAAAAATATATCTCCTAGGCGCAGCGACGCTGTAGGGAATGCGACGACAAAAGCAACAGGAAAATTGCAGGAGACCATGAGAAAATGACAGCGAAGTGTCGACGTCTTTTTGATCTGTCAGCGCTTTTTTTTTATTCTTGCTTTATTATTTATTATTCCTGTATTACTTTGGACTTATGTATCCTTTGTAATTCGCAACACATCTAAATAATGACACGGTGTGACGGTATGGCGCTAACGTTGGAACCGCCAGTATTTCAGCATCGTTGGCTAGGGCTTTAGAAAGTTACGTATTTTTGTGCCAGGCTATGTTACTAGTAATACTGATACCTATTCGCCTCCATGTAAGGAACAAGGGTCTTACTTTTACCTATAAAATAATCGACAGATGCGGATTACTATTACGAAGTGAAATATTTATGATGCCGTTTCGCGTTGTTGTTGTTGTTGTCTGGCTTTTTAAGTCTGTATGAAGCCACACTTGCTTTCCTCTGCTTTGGGTACTCCATTAATTGCTTCATATGTAATAAAACGATGACAGCTTTACTACCATATACGTCTCGACGAACCGGCACATATTTTTTTCGAAGTTCCTACATGCAACTACCACTATAGTACAGATATTCTCCCCGCTAAGCGTTAAGATTTCCTGTATTCATTAGCCTATCTATTACTTTAAGTCTGTTCTCTTATTTCCATATATTTTAGAAAGCATCTCACCTTTTCGATAAAATTAGCTTGTGAAAAATCATCATAGACTAGCTGTTCCATTAAGTGAAATAGGATAAAACAATTTTTTTAAATCCATAGAGTATTTTTTTCCTTTAGCTAAGATAAATGGAAAGTTCTTGGTGATTAAATATAATAGATGAATATTAGTGCATATCTTCTTTCTCTGTATTTTGAACGTACATGGCCATTATCACTTCTGATTGATTCTTTTCATTATTCTACCTTACTTAAGCTTTTTCACATGATCCTCCATGTCGTGTTAAAACCTTACTCAATCATTCCGGATCAATAGTCCACTCCGTCCTACATTGTTCGTTGAACGCTTTATGTATTCTGTTTCAGTGGTACTTATATTGTTCGGTTGACATTTCCAGCGCTCTTAGATGCTCCAATCTTATCCATAGCATAATGTTAGTTGGACGTCGACCGGGTTGTCTGTTTGTATAAGTAGCATGATCGGCAAATGGAGATTGTTGTCATTCTGATCAGAATCACTACCACAGCAGCTGGGATGGGTGCGAAGCAGACAGATCAGAATTACAAAAGATATAACGATGTTGGCATTGGGCAGGATATGGTCGTATGATGCGATCATGTCTAAGGAGGCGGCGTCAGAGAAACGGATCAGGTAGTCGAGTGAAAACGGACGGGCATTGTCGTTAATTTGCGGAACAATGAGTGCTGCTATAGAGCATTTGCTGGTATGAGAGGTATTGTATAACCACGCGATGGTCTGAAGTGCGAACCTTTTTAGAGCGCATTCGTTTCAACTATGAAGGTCAATGAACGGATATAAGAGGCATGAGTTTATGTCCTGCGGTTAACAGACCTTTCTATGCAAAAGTTTTGTCAAAGAGTGATCCAGTATTCTCCTATAGGGGACGTTGAAGGTCATAGATACTAGGAATAACGTTGGTTTCTTAAGAATTCGTCCAACATACAGGGAATATGTTACTCTATTACCTTGATATTAGTGCTTATGAGTAATTTCCAGATGAACTACCGTACCGACCATCACACAAGTATTATTAGGAAGTGCTGCAGTAAATATTTGCAGTGGCCTGATCGGACCTATATTGCATGTGGGTATGTGGCTTTCGCCGCTGCGTTCAATAGTGCACCGTGCATTCTCTCTGCTCGGCACTACCTGGTAAACGATAGAACTCAACAGTGTGATGAAAATGGCTCTATAAAATTGGGTCATCTTGATGGCCTTTCAATTTTGGTGGAAAAAGTCCTACGAGCTGTCGTGTTAAAAAAAATCCGAAAAAGTTATTATAGAAATTATTTTATTACTATTACTATAGAAAATCGAAGTGCAATGCCTAGGAACTAATGAAATAAAGTTTATCGAAAAACGTCAAGTATCGAAATCGTCAGGCAACAGGTCGTGTATATTGCGGATAATTTTTTTCAAGTTGTAGATAAGCAGCTTAATTCGACCGTGTGAATATATGACTATATATATATATATATATATATATATATAGATACTATCTACGAGAAATGCTCTAAAGATGGAAACATAGAGCAAAGATTGCTTTCATAGCCCATTTTTCGCGTAGGTATCTGTAACTTCGCTGTAAAATAATAATATTTTCATAGAATTTTTCGAGCAAATTCAGTGCGTCTAGAAATTGCACCTTTAAACACACATCGTACAGCTCTGTATTTATATGCACTATATCTAATCATACAAGCACCTGTAAACTTTAAATTTTCTAAGTTATGGGTAAGTTAAAGTAAAATCCATTGTTCATCCACGACCCATTATTCACTGTTCATTTCTCATGACCAGCTGGACAGGGTAAGTCTATCTTTGTTTTATGCTAAAGTATTTTTCATTTTACTTCGCTTGCCGGTACGTAACATGTCCATTTATCTTCATATTTGTATTCCATTGCGTATAATTATTGCGAATTCGATTGAACTCATCTTCCACAATGTAGCGTATATTAGTCCTCCATTTCGCACCCTCTGAGGGCGGTATTTCAACCCCACTGAGTTGCATTCCACTGCGAAGACATCGAGCACTCATGAAGTATCCCACCCTTGCTATTTCGCATTCTTGCTGGTCGTCATCGTTGTTGAAGGGTACCGCGCGTGTACTTGTCACTCTCACCGCAAAATAGGAGTTTCGGCTACCCTTCCACGTACGCCTTCGTCGTCAATGGGTGTCGACAACTTTCTATGGCAACGCCTCGAGAACCGCAAAGAGCATACAATGAGACCTCGTCATCTCGAGTTTTATTTGTAGACCCGACGAAATTGGCTGTAGACAATAGAAGGCGTAGGACCGATGATTCTCAACAATGATGGCCAATGGAACGTTAATGGTGATCGGTCGGTTCGGTTGCCTTTACCCAAAGAAGCTGCAAGTGAAGTCGCTGAGGATGCGTGAGCAAGACAATTCCGGCAGCAGCGGTAGCTATTTGACGGGACCCAGCAGAGACAACAGCCGGCAAATAAACTGACACGAAAAACACCGATTTAATTTTCCCTGTGATTTTTCTTTGTCGGTCAGGCATCGACTAGACGTGTACCACTGCGACATAGAAAATCATCGCACTTCCTAGCCCTTGGATACTTTTGTAGCTTATTTTATGGCAGTTTGTGGTGACGTATGGTGACAGATTATGGACAAGTTGAAACTGGAAAAAGTAGTTGAGATTATGATATGAGAGCGTAGGAATTATACCAGGCGATTATATAATGCCTCAAAACGTCGATTCGATCTGTGGTCATTTCTCTCTTAGATATCTTTCCATTTGTTTATTATCTCTGAGTATGTATTCAAAAGAGGTTATGGGCAAATCCCATTCCAACTTTGCCTTATACAGCTTACACCGGTTATAACTGAGCGCAGACAGATAAAGTTTGAGGACATTTGTTCCTGGGCTGCCAGAACCGGCTCAAAAAGACAACAATCAGGTCAGGCTGCGTTTCTGTGCACCAGCTTTGTTTGTACACACCGGTCATCAAAGTTCACAAATTGACTCATTAGCTTGTGTACAAAAAATGGTTTCAAGCGGTATTTGTCAATATTCACTTACCAACATCTGTAGGCTTACTTAAGGGAAACAGCCAAGACAGAACAGTTGTGTAACGGTTTGGCGGATATTTTGCTATTGTTTCTGGAAAAATATGCTAAAGCAAAAGTAGAGGTATGTCTTACAGGTGCCTCCTGTTTGATGAGCAGATGCAAGAATCTGAAAATGCCTATATTCAAGCACTTAACGTGTCTAGTAAAGAGAACAAGGACAAATATCTCAATATCTTCAATTACCTACTTATCTACTGTGCCCTAAAATCCACTCTCATTGTCAGGCTCATCGTCAAACAACAGCAAGTTATAGATAGTTATGACATCATAGCACATGTCACTGAGCGCAGTTTTCAGGCTCTTGCGGGCAAACTAAACAACACGATCCTTACTTCCTGCGTTGATTAGTAAGTCCAGCAGGACTAAATACGTAAAGAAACAGCCGCTCGTTATAATACGGTATCAGTGGATATGCACTTATAATCTCACGGCTTCACGGAGAAATCATCGAATTAATCAGGGACTTCTTAGATTCGATCACGAATACTGAAGTGCTGTTACATCCGTGTCCTATTTAGATAAGGTGATAGTAAAACCAGCAAGAATTCTCGTATAGGTCTAAGTTTCTCAACACATGATGATAAATACGCTTAAGTAAATTGACTTTTCTAATTGTGTGCCCACAGTTCGACTAACGATGTTCGTAACCGACATCTATGGCTTTAATTTAGGTTTCTAAAGGAACCCTAACGGCTCTTACTCTATTGTGTTTTACGAGGTTTTGTTTCTATGACTTTCAGGGCTGACACCTGGTGATAAGTTATCTTTCGAGGTTGTAACCCAGTGAGTGACGATCCCGTAGACGACACAGTTGCGACGTCGCTAATGGATCAGTCAGGCTGAGGCGCTGAACAGTTTTCGTCAGGGCGTCAAAGCAACGTCTACAATAGATTACCCTTAACAGAATCTTGTCTTTTTTGAGACTGTTCTTCACATAAGCTGTGATTTTTGTTTACGTGCGGTAATTAAGAAATCGGTAAGCTCAATAATCTCAAAGACTAAGAACATGATATACCAATACAATGTTATTCTATAAATAGCCTTACACCACCCAAAGACCGTTTTTCAAATGTCGTTATGAAGAGTTCTCCTGCAGTCTATCAAAATAATATCATTAGAAGTCCTTATAACGTCATTTATGCAAGCATGCCTCAATCTCCTGTACAACATCTACTTAGAAGCAAAATATCTGCCTATCTCAGACTAATATTTACTGCTCTTACAATTGCCTGTCCTGTGTCCTAGCGTGTGTCGTAGCTTTTCTTCCCATTTTCAGCATCTCTCAATTTCATAGTAGTATCGCATATATTTCCACGTTTACTTATGAATGTCGTCCTCAGTACCTTTCTAAATCTTCGTAATAGTCAGCTTGTAATCATCGTTAATCGATTCCATATATATCTTTATGTCGGCTACGTTTAACTGACAAACGTACCAAGAAATGGCAAGATGACACTGACCTAAGTTCAATACTTCGACAACGAGAAAGTTAATTCGAATTCTTCTAACGAATGCATCATCTTCACAAGTTTTAACAACGACGGAAGCTACGAAGATGATTAGCACATCTTCAATTCAAACCAAGAGAGCTCATTATTAGTGAGTAAACACAGCTACTTTATCATCTTTGCTTCGTGACTTTTGTTGAGATGTTGTGCCTAATCTGAAATTTACGTTTGCATTATTCTACGCCTTGTTGATCGAATAAATCCAAGGTCTGCTTAATACGACAGGGTACCAGCACTACAGAATGTAGCCCATTGATATGATCCAGGAAAATGCTTAATAGTCATTAGGTTGCATGTGACAGCGTTGATGTATGGCCGCACCAGTCTTCGAAGAAAAAAAGAAAAGAGATAACGCCAGGTATTATGACAGATTTCCGACTATTGGCGAAGCATTGCCTGAAACCATTTTTCGTCTGACTGAGGTTGTCGTCACTCGTCTAACCTATCCTCACTCGAGGGAAGGCCTAGCCCTATGTAGCGTAAGTACACCACCAAATACGAGACACCGCGAAGCAGAATCAAGTTAAACAACAATAGAACCTTTATTCTTCTCCGGTTTAATATAATATACGTTTTAACGTTCGCTATCTGTTCCAGTAGTGCACAAGAACGGAGATTACGTTCAAGACAGGGGCGTTTGCCCGATCCATAAACGGCTATTATAATCATTGTGAGTAAAATACTGCTTCCTTCACACGACCTGGCTATATAGATTCAGTGAAATGCACCGGTGATACCAATATATATTAGAATAGCAAGATGAAGACAACTTCGATTCCATTTGAAGAAAAAAAGACAATCGTTCGTTTTTATTTTTGTTCGGCGGTAACACCCACTGAGATCGTAATAGCTTCATTATATAACCGACTCATATTTGCGTAGCCGATGTTAAGCACCGCCCAACGTTAAACAAACGCTCGTAGTAAACTTGCTGAATCACGGCTTTTCTCTGTGTTCAAACCATTTCTTTGGGTCTAATTGTGACATTATTATTCCATTGCGTACGCCTGCAAAAGATCTCACCATTCTAACGGCTGTCTCTCATCGTTCCGCCCCAGCAGTTAAATATATTCTACGCGGTCTGAGTATTCGATTTGACTTATCGCATGCTGACGTCTGTTGTTTTGATGACCTCTAAACGCTCTGAGACGAGTCGATGCGGTTTTTTCGTCCGATCGAATTCATCTTCTCGTGATTAATTCAACATCGTTCACGCTGACAAACTCCGCCGACTTTCGAGGGTGCACTTCGGTATCTTCAGAAAAATGTACTAAAACTGATGTGGTAAACCTTTTAACAAGTTGACTACGCGTTTACGTCATGTCGTCCTCGCTGCGCAAGGGATGCCCGAATAGCCGATTTCCATCGATAACTTCCCATTGAACGGTATGATAGCAAAGGTAAATGTTTCCAATTTTACGTCCGGCGCTACTGTTTTAATCGAACATCGCTGCACAGAGCTGGCCATGCTATTAATTTCCAATTTAGATCTCTTACGCGTCCAGTAAGTCTACACGTTACTACAGGGTTGTGACACCTAGAGCTTACGAAGATCAATGAGGGCTGGTGCAGTCGTTTCTACATGCGCAATGTTAGCAAAACATGCCGACCTGGTGGAACTGCAGCTCACAATTACATCAAAAGATGGAAGGTCTATACCGCTTTGTCGGAAGACGTCTGTGTGGGAACCCGCTCTGCTTAGCCGAGTTCCCGCTATCCTTACCGTAGAACCTGTTCTAGCCGATCCGTACTTATGACGGGAGTGTTTCCGGCACAAAATACAACAGTCAACCATACGGGACGTCGTCACAATAGTTGTCTATATGACTTCCGTTTATGTTCCGAGCCTCGGTGTTGTTCACTGTTCGAGTAACAATCCGTTGAAAACACCTCAAACGATCGACTATGTAGTTAATATTGGATACATATTGACCCTAGATGTCGTCAATCCTCAGCTACGATAGCGGCGCGACACGGATCGTAGCATAAACTGTCGGCCTTTTTTAAAGTAGCACTCATACACATAGAAAAAATAAATCTGTCCAGTTTTGTACATATTCAGAGCAATAAAAACACGAAACACAGACTCCACTGCACACCATCGGCAGCAGGATGACCAGAATCTACCGCAGTTAGAAACGTAAACGAAGCATTCAAGCATGGGTTCCGCGTTTGAAAATTGCGCGCGAATTGCGAAAAAGAATGGAAGATGAAACACACGTAATCAAGAACGAATCAATTCTTCATTCCGCTATGACTCACTTGGTTTATTCAGTGGAGAAGTTAATTTCGCTATCCCTGCGTTAGCGTTTACCCTTCAGTCTAGCACCGAAGACAGCAAAGTGGGCTGGCCGAGCTCAGATTAGGTGGGTCTGCTCGATTGCACAGCAACGAATGCCACTCTGCTCGGACGAGCGTTACAATGCGCCGCGAGTCCTCCTCTTAATTGGCCGAAACTATATAGATCCTACAGATTAAATACGCTCGCAGCATCGGAAGATGCACAGATCGTGTGTGTCACTGTAATCACATGTCATAGCATGACCACAGTGTTGTTGGAAGAGAACAACGAAATTTGCCATGTTAGTTCATTACATTTTGTCCATCACATAATAGATCCATATATATATATATATATATATTTGCGCTTTCAGGAACCTATTTTCAACTGGGTATGCTTGCGGTTTTTGGGAATTTCTCAATCGGCTCTGTACAGAGGTCGAGAAAACGCAGCTCCACATGAACATTTCTTGCAAGCAATAATTTGTTCGGACCGAGCTAGCTAGTCCCAGGTCGCTATGCTTAACGGCTTTGGATGACGGGTAGTTTCAAATGGGCTTAAAAAATAACCGGTTCACATGACGACGGCGGCTGATAAGAAAAACGTTCGAACTCAACAGCATTGTCAGCCTAACACTTTTTGTCCTTTCCGACAGAACTACTGTCAATGCTAACTTCCGACCATGGAAGCACTGTGCTCAGATTTAAGGAGGTCAAATTAACGAATAAGTAATTTTTTTTTTATTATATTTATTTGTTCATAGTAATACAAGCGCTAGTCATAATTTAGTTGGCCTGCTTGGCTAGGTCTGCATGATCTGTCTCGCTCGCCAAATATTTTTCCTTGATTTGTATACCTGTGAACGTCTGCACGGGACCGTTGCCCAAGTCTCCACAATGCAGTAAAATAGAGTTCAACGATCATGTTGTGCATAGTTGCTTTTGATCTGTACACGAAGACCTGCATGTAGAAAGAGAAGGATACTGTATGGTCAGGACAACAAATTGTGCAGAGAAATTTCCACAATAGGCCGATCCGCCTAGGTTTGTGCACCACCTCCCCTGCAGTAGCCCATAACCAATATGATGGGTTTCAAGCGCGTTAGCTGGGGCACCGCTTGACAATAGTAATTACCGTACACTGATTAGCGAGACCAATATCAGCAGTATGCTGACTCGAGTACGACCATACTCATAGCTGTTCTCCAAAGATGCCGTCCGTACAACGGTGTCGCCCAAAGCGACAAGGACGGACTGCGGCCAACGCGTTTATCTCCTTGCAACCCTAAAAACATCTAAAGTAAATATTGGGATTTATATAGGACGTCGATTCAAACGTCGGACGTCGAAAAAGCCAAGATGTACTATATAATCTAACAGACAATTATCAGCAGCGTTAATAAATACGTTTCAACGATTAACTGTTTCCATTTACATTAAACTTATATTTAAACTGTAAAAGCATTCTAAAAGAAACGTAGAACTTGTCCTCCTTGAACGTTTCAACGTATTATCGTTCTAGTCAATACGCGTTAATGACGATAGGAACATTTTACTTGCCAACTCCAATAAACAATTCAGTGCTATAGTGCGTTCTTGCTTAATTGCGATTTTTCATTCATCCAGTTTCGCTGACGGCGGAGTTGCCGTAGGCCATCTATGCGGTGACATTAGATCTGAGGGTAGACAGGGGGCCTCTTCGATCGATTCATTAGTTTGAAAAATATTCAACAAGACGCTCTTACATTCCGGTGGCCGTATGCAGATGCTTCGCTCTGTTCACAATAACATTCAAGTGAAAAAAAAAAAAATAAAAACCTTAACTAGAATGATTCCTAAGCAAGCTTTTGGAACAGATTCAAACGATTGCCACCAAAGCTTGTACTATTAAAAAAGAACTAATCCAATTAATCATTTGCTTGAAAGGGAGCATTATGCCGTAACGCTAGATTTAACAATCCGCGTGTTCCTTCGTAACACGCGGATTTACGGTTGTCCTGCAGTGACTTCGTCGTTTCAAACAATTTCTCCCAAAATCTGTGCTTTTTGTTTACATTATTTTAAGTAACATTCATAAAATTGTTTTTGTTGTCGAGATCATTTTCATACGCCATTAATGAAAATTTTCGAATTTTAGCGTCTTAAATGCGATAGGTACTTAGTTTGCTGGTAGCAGGTTTATCAAAGTTTCACAGAAATGCTTTCGATAGAACTCGTTGATGTTTTTAGTCCTCCGAAACGTCGTTTATGAACAGGAAACTTATCTTTTGTCTAAGTTTCGTAGGTATACCCGCCTGAAACTCCCTACGATATTTTCTTTGTACTTCCAAAGCATTTTAAAAGAGAATTAATCTAGGTTCGCTCATTATTTCCCATTGATCATAAAGTTACGACCAGTTAGACAATGCACATTTTCTTCTATAACGTATTATATAATTAGTAACCCCTTCTCTTAAAAAAAAAACCCAAAATCAGTTAGCACCGTCGATCAAATACTGCATAGGCATAATTTTTTGCTTCGAGTTAATAAGTTGAAAGCGCTTCAGATATTAATTACGTGCCCAATTTTTGTTAGCCCAGAATAAGATGACCAATTACGATCGTTGAATATATCTCTTTGAACAATTTAAGCGATAGCCAAGGAATGAGAGCGAATCCCATACGGATTTTTGATCGCATCGAATGGTTGCTCAGTGAATAATTATCACTTAGCTTCACCCAGTGATTTAGCCATCCATAGACTTTTCCTATTTTCATATATGACCTCAAAATGGTAAACTAAAAGCTATACATGTCAAAGTCGTACTTTATTTTCGCTGAACCAAATTGTGTTACATGTTGCAATCGGATTACGGGCGCCTACAAAGTCTCGTCTTCACGACCATGGTCGAAAGCGTTTGAACCTTCGCAAGTTCCACTTCCTTGTTTCAACGTTATTGTACTATCGTTTGTTTCATTGACTGACAATTGAACATGAGGCAAAACGCCAGCTTCATAATCTTTTGCCAGCATTTAACGCAGTGAAAACTTTTTTCGAACGAGTTGCCAATTACGTTTTACGTGGCCTGAACCCGATAGCGGTCCGAAGTCGAGCGATTTTTTGTTCTTTGCTGTCCCGATATCGCCGTCTTCGGACCAGCCGATGCACTAATAACAACGCCGATTACTGAGGCGGACACGACGTAGATTTACGTACAATTATACAAAGGTATATATCAAAGGTGCAATTGTTAGTGCAAATAGAGTGGGCTCTGGGCTGAAGTGGTCAGCTGCAAAGCACCACGGTCAGAAGTGTTCGCTGTTTGATAGACGGCGTGTTGTTCGAAGTCAACAAAACAGAGCGGAGAATGAAGCACGACAAAAATATCTATTAGGTCTACAAGCAGCTAGTAAACGGCCTGCCAACGAGTCTGAATTCCGGTGGTCCTTCTTCGCTGGGGCTTCGTATCACCAGTACTAAATGAAAACATTCAATCGATTATGAAAGGAAACGTTGAGAAATAGCGGAAAGAAGCGAAGCGGCATATAGGAGTGTTGTTGCACCGAATGTTGCATAGGGAGAAGAAAACCGAAAATCATAGCCGAAGATTGAAAGGTTTTAAATTGATTTCCGGCTACGCGTGTTCCTCGACTTTGAACGGCAGACTTATTTTTAATAATGCTATAAATACGGTATAACACAGGTTATAGGCGAGTATTTTTGCGGAAGCCTATTTAAGAGAATAGTTGTACGGGTTTATCGCTGTAGTCTGTTTTGCTTTTGCCAGTTTCCCTGGTGACAATGATGAGTCCGGGGTTCTTTTGGGACTTATTTTGCCTGAATATCTAGCGAAATCCATCAGGAATCGATATATATATCCTTTACATACTATTTCTTCAGCTAGCTTTATCGTCGCCTCTATACATAGAGTAATGCTCGAGTAAAAAGAAAAGTTCTTCTGATAAAACGGAGAATTTGGAGCAATTACTCAAGCACTCAGCTAACGGCAAATCTCACTTGAGTCTCGAACGTACGTACCGTTATCTTGCTGAATTTTTGGTCCGTCTTTTCTATTCCTTTCATCTATATTTAACAGCCCTAGACTCGAAGCTGCCTTCAAACATATACATAGCTCACTGACTCAAGGCATTCTGTTCTATTTTTCATTGGAAGTCATCGATTGCCGAAGCGTTGGAACTCGCGCCGTGAGTTGACAGAAAAACTCAAGTAGACCCCGCCTAGCTGACCGCGTTGTTTTTGCCAGTTAGCCGTCCAGTATTGTCGAACTCTAGTTGTCAGATGTTACTGTTGTTACTGTCTACAAATGTTTTGCAATTGTCGACTGGGCTGATCTCAATGAGTCGAGAGATAACGATTCACATCTTTAGTTCGTTAATGTTTTAAGTACACGTTCGGTGGAATCGATTTACCTTCCAGATAGAAGGGGTTATCGGATATTTGTTTTCTACATCAAAAAAAACAAAAGAGTTCGCAACACGATCTACTGCAGTTAGTTATATTGAGGACTTTGATTGGTTCGTACGATTTCGTACCTCCGACAGAAAAATTACCAGAATGTTAGGTGGCGGAGTCCAAGCTGTTATTTTCAATATACTCACGGAAAGACGGAAAAAACGAAAGCTGATCCAACCCGCCTGCGTAGAGAATCGTACAATTTCCTGGTTGTACCTTACAGGCGACATAAAACAGGTGGTGAAGAATTTTTCTTGCAGGCTAAATTGATTTTGAATAGATGATTCTCTCAAAATGCCATGGTGTCTTACAGTTGACGCTATCTGGAGATAATGCCGAAAAAAACCTCACACAATTGTTAGCTCCGCCGCTGTCCGCGTGAATGCAACAGTGTATATACTAGGTGCCATTACTGCATAAACACCCAAATCAACAGATCGGTCTTTGATTAAATAGATAACGCAAAGCAGAAAGATTAATTACAAACGAGAACCGCACACAGCTTTTTCGGCTTTTGATAAATAAGTGGGTATTAAGAGCGACTGATTCGCTGCCTCATCTGTAGCATTGCTTGAAACGTATCTCGTTAAACTTGTCTTTTCAATGTCTGAATAGCGTTTGTCGCTAAAAAACATAAGTCAAAAGGTGAATATATGAGAGAGATCGTATCGAAATGGCGTCGGATTGACACTCATGCTGCCAGCATCTCTTCAAAATGGTGCCACAAGTACTTAAGTCCCCGATCATGCAGGTTGACAGCGATCGCAAACACCCAGAATATCACCTGCTGCTAATTATTCTTTACTATTAAGGTCGTCGTTGAAATAGCATCTTGTATTACATTGTTGGTGTGAAGTCCGTGCCGCTTTGACCAATGCAATTGCAAAATTCTGGCTAAAAAAACCCTATTTACAATTTTTCACCGACAGTGATTTCGTAAAACGAATGAACATAAATTTCAATGCATAAATGTTGCATCTGGAACTCCCTGAGCAAATATTCCCAAGCCATCGAAACCTGAGCTTTGAACTACGCCACTTCCTTAGAAGCGTCATCATCGTTCGATCGGCGACCGTCTACCGAAAATTGGGTGGACGAGAAGGGCTAGCAGGATAACTATTTACAACCCGAGGCGTCTCTGTAGGCTCGATGTTCAGCAGGTCATCTAGAGCCTCCAGACAACTAACCAGGCGAAGTTTCCGTCACTCAGGTTATTTGAATCCCCGCTACAACGTCGGCCATGATTTTGGCGTGGCCGCGGCTCCTGTCTAGGGCATAACAAGATGAATTAGTAATGTACATTCAAACTGTAGTTGTTGGACGAAATAAAAGTCACTGACAGATAGCATGTACGGTCATAAAATGTTTCCAAGTTCTATGCCTTAGCTAAGCGCTGTTTGATACGAACGGATGGCTGGCTCCTTATAACAAGGAACGAAGTGTCTTCGCCCGGTCTCGAGATTAGGCCGAACGACGTGTTCCTACATTTACTAAGCCAACGCATTATCAATCCATATTCATGAAGACAAAATGACTGCATATGATAGGCTTGAAAAGTTAAAAGTCAGCTGTCAAGCAGACTGGCCTACTGATTACAGGATACCCAAGCACTAAAAGTTACCGTTACATCGTGGTGATGTACTATTGCCATTGATAGCGACGAGACGTTGGCACATAGTTTTATCCATACGAACGCTTCCGTATCTACAATAACTACGATTTATAATGGACTGTATCTTGATGACTATGGCGATGCTATCTAACAAACACTGAAAAAGTGATAATAGGCTATGTGAAATGCTGATTGATGCTGCATACGACCCTTAGTCATCAGAATAATCATTGCCGTAGAAATACATATGTGACAACTTCAGGACGAACCGAAATAGCACAGAATTTTCCAATATTCCACCCAAATCGAGACCCTTTCTAGAGAAACTCACATTTAATCTATTTCATGGTGAAATGATTCATTATTGGCCAAATAATCGAGCGAACGTAACTGGCTCGATTTAAAGGTGCCATAGGGCTCTATTTTTTACTTACTTTTTTATTATCATTTTTTACGAAAATCACGAGAAACCTAAGTCTTTACGATAACACCAGTAACTGTGACAGTTACGCCACGTTCAAGAAGCTGCATGTTGGTCTCTGGTCATTTTTAGTTTATTTGCTTACCTTGCTTTACTGGAACTGTTTTAATGTGGAAACGTTTAAAAAACTTCGCGTAAAATAAGAAGTTTCACACAGTAACTCGTACAACTGACTTCGAACTGAGCACTTGTTTACTTTTTATCACTACGAAATCTTTCGTTCGGTGTCAAGAGATCGTAGTTTAAACGGAGGCCACAATAATCTACCTGAAGTAGCACGACACATCGATTGGCTAGACAATGCAAAACAATGTATGCGCCCAATACCTCCCCGGACGCCAACACAGACTTCGCCGAGGATGAAACTCGGCCGAATTCTGTTCGCATACGAGACTTGTTTCTCCGCACGATTCACAGCATTCTTGCGAATTTTAAAGACAAGTTCGTATTTGTCTGGAGCTCTCACCTGAGCGCCTCAACTAAAGTTTCTTTTACTTCTTCTAAAACAAGGTGTCACGCGGATTTGAAGATGAGATCCTGACGACCTGATCCTCACTATACGTCTCTGGTGCAGTAGCTTCCGCTTACTACACGGACGGACTCGTCAACCTGCTGAACCCTCACGAAAAACACAACAAATAGTAGCAGTTATTACAATGATGCTACTAATTGTAGAGTTGCACACACAGTTGCAACGCATTTTGTTTCTTTTAGTAGCTTTGTTTGTGTGAGCCAACTTCGGAGAGGGTTGACGGCCACCATGCGGCAGCTACCGCTGGCGAGGGTGAGGACATCCGGGACCAGGGCGCCAGCCTGTTCGTGCCATCCACATCTGGAGCGCAGGACCTAATTTACAGCCACGTAAACGACATGCGAGCAAGAAACAAGCCTATGCAGGAAAACAACCTAACGAGTCTGGAAGCTGAGGCTTCCTTGGGAAAGGTGGCTGGGAACAGATCCAGCCCAGAATGAAGTCCAGATACTCTCTCCGTTGAAGCCTGGTTCAGCGAATCTCGTGCCGGTCTCGCACATAACCTTGTTGTGCGAAGATAAGAAAAAGACGACTGTGAGTAGGACAATGAAAATAGGTCGAAGATCGGTTTGTTCAATTGCAAACTGTTTGGTTTATGAGCTAATTTGGGGATGGTTTAGCTGGTTTACCTGAAAATGTAGCCATCACAAATGCTTGGGGTAATCGAGTAAAAAGCTACTTGATTGGTCAACCATATGTTGTCAGTGGTACTGACATACTAACATAGCCGCCTGTGAACACAAACATATTGAATAATCCTAATATATTCGGTACAATTTCTTGAACATAGGAGTTCGTGACGCTGGCCGAAATCAAAACGTCCAATCGAGAAGTTCATGTGCTTTGGCTACCAGATGCGCTATAAAAAGTTTTCTCACGACTAATACAATTTTTGTATGTACCATACGAATGCATGTACATAACTGAGATTTTTCAGTAGTTGACTTTGACCAATCTTTGCCTAAACCTTTGCTCAATTTCTTTCGATTTGTACGTATATCTTGCTTGAAACGTCAATTAATTCTTGCACACTCTCCGCAAGATATATTAATACATAAATCTTTAAAAAAAAAATGGTTGTAAAGCATTATATGTCAATTTTGGTGTGTTTTTTTTTCACACTAAACTTTCGTTAGGAGCGTGTTTGTCAACTAAAAAAAAAATTAGAAAACGTTTTTAATTGAAAGGAATCGTAAAAGACGAATAGCCCAACAAAGCTTTGTGACAATTTGACCGCAGTGGCCGAGTCGCTCTCTCAATCAACAATGTTACTATAAGTAAAACAATAAATACGCTATTGTAATCGATATTTGCCGCCTTCAACCATTTTAATTTGGTGACTGGCTTTCAAAAAAAAATTTGCCCATTGCCTCTGGCTATATTATTTATAAACATTTGGTTGTATATTTCAATAACCATCAGCCATTTTTGGCATATGAATACGTCAGGCAGTGTCCTTCTGGAATGAAATCTGATTTGAAGGCCCATTACCAAAGAAACTTAAAATGTAGAAGAACGCTGTCCTTTGTCATGAAGATATCTTAAGTGTCGGTCAGCTTTTAGAGACGTATTATAGTCCCATAGGGTCGAATAAGAAATTGTCACTTGCCCCAAGTCAACAAGACGTAAAGATCAATGCTGCTCGATGCAGGGACGAATCATCCTGAACAAATATATCAATCTTTCTCGTTCAGTTTCGTACCGTTTGGTAGCCTTCTCTCAGCGAGCTTTATAAGACCTTAAAAGGCGTGCGCTTCAGAAAGCAGCGGCTGATTCAGTTTTAATCATTCTGTTATTAAATGTTTAATTAAGCCTTTGTGCCCTATTCCTAAGCTTCATATCTATGTTAACTAAATCTGTTAAAACAAGCCTTTTAAATATCGACTTGAGAAACATCCTCCTACAATAATGAAGGTCACCGATGGCAGCCTTCGGACGTACGTACCGGCGTCGCTGACTGCCACCTCATTTTTGCAAATTGATCGTTAACAGCGTAGTAGCATACGCCTGTGCATAAAATACGAAGCTTTCAGGAATCTATTCTGTTTTTATAATTTGCATGAGCTATCTAGCTGACGCTATGTCTGTTGTACGAAGCACGTCGTTGCCGCCAGAATTACGTTTAAATTTTACATGGTGCTATCCTTGGGTGGGTCTATATTTGTAACAAAAAAGTGTCCTTTTTTTTGTAACGCGTTTAGTTATGTCTAGCGAATAAGTTTTTAGAATGACCTCTCCGGTACAGCATCAGGACTTGCTCCCGGCGGGAAGCCTTGCCGGCGTGGCTCTTGTTGGATTCATCTGGGCGTTTGTGAGCAAGCGACATGGTAAAATCAATGAAGAAAGAATAATGTCTAATGCATGCATGTATCTCTCGTTGGTTTTCGTCAGAACGAACGGAGCGTTCCGTTAAGCACTGGACAAATCTCCTGACAAGTGTTTACGGATTCCTTTGTTCAGTAGCAGCCTGCGTTGATATTGGTACCTTTGGTCGAAGTGATTTTGGCCTAGTTCCTGGAATCATCCCTACCTTCGAAAAATGACTGCGAGTTTTAATAAATGATATCATTAAATCTATAATAGCAGTAGTTACGTACACTATGCACGATTAAATACATGGCTTGATACTATTTTGGCCCGTTATTGATCTAGGTAAATGTTGACTATGATGTTCGTGTGGTTTAACTTTTTTGTGTTTTGATACTACTTTTTTTTTTGTTAAAAATTTATTGATCAGTATTTACTATCGCCTTTAGCATCAGGTGTTCATATGTACGCGGTCAGTAGAATTGGTGGGCTATTGCCGTGCGCTTTGTGTACACAAACCTGCAAAAATCGGACGTGTTTGGGCTCTACGAGCGCGCGCTTTTCGATGCGTCCAAGTGAGGCAAAGACGTGCTTTGAACACTTTTGAACCGTATAGGACCTTTACTTCTGAAAGGTTTAAGCAATCAGTGTTCTCCTTTTTCGTTCCTTCAGCCATTATGTTAAGATTAGTAATAATAATAATAATAATACTACGGTTAATATTAAGGGCATAGTCGCACTTCGATCGCTGACTTAAAAAGATCCTTTCTTTCTGCGAAAAAAAAAAAGTCCACTGGTAGCAAAAAGGATGGATATTTGTTTACATGTTGGAATATATTGTTTCAAACGTGACCAAAGTAAGTATTAATATAAAGAGATCCTTCGGAGCCCCAATAAAGTGACATTGAGCTATCTTGCATTTAAATAATTTGTCATATGAACAAATGTTCTTCTCTCTTCATTTGATTTGTGAAATTTATATGTCAACACAGACATTTGATTGATGTAACTGCGATTGATATATGTCATCAACGATTTACTACTTTTTTTCATTATCGGTATAAGTATTATGCGAACGACTTAATATGATTTGGACGGGCACAATGAGCTGCCAGCTACTGAGGACGGGATTTTTCCACAGCGCAAGTAACTCGAGAAAAAGACCGACAGGGTCAAATTGTTTCAATCTGTCCCTAAACGCGATGCGATAAATTTCAAGGGTCCTTGCGCGCTTGAAAAAAATGGGAATATCTAGTAATTGAATGAAAACTCCGGCTCAGGTCGAATGATTTGCGATGTAGTAGGATATCTGTTGGTCAGAATCGATAAGTTACTAGTTCTTTTCTCCAACAGATGAATATCAGAGCAAGTTACTAGTTCTTTTCTCCAACAGATGAATATCAGAGCAAGAGTTTTGCTAGTGCTAAATGTTTATGCTACCCATATGTAAAGCAAACAAAATCGGCCATATCTAAATGTTCGCGTCTAAAACATTTGTTTGTCGAACGAATTTTTACAGCGGTAAGCAGTACTTGCATTGTAAGGCTTGCGAAAAATTCTCATTAGGATAAGAGTTACAAAATTTCCGGTCGTCTAATATGATCATATGGTTAATTATTTAATTTTCATTGCCACTTGTTTCGTTGAAATTTTCCATATCATCGATCCCGAAAGCTTCATAATAACTGCTTTCAACCTCATCCCGCTACGACACCCGCCTCTGTTCAGTTGTTAGAAGATATTCCACGCCGCTGGGAATAAATACGCGATCGAAGATGCATCTCTGCAAAAATATGTTCGGCAGGCTGGCACGTATATACATGCCGTCTTCGACCGGAGTTTTGTCTGCGGTACGGTTTTTTGTAGCTTGTCTCCTCGAAAGGGTGCGCTTCGTGAAAAGTAGCGGATAATTCTCTAAGGGTGTTGTTTAGTTGAGTATTTTACCCAGTCGTACAACGAAGTCATTGAAATCTTAGTGCCGTTAGTGGCACCCCTATCAGTATGTCCTTTTTGTCAAAACTAGGTACCAGTGAAAACATATTGTAGCCAGGCATTTTTACACTGCTCATTGGTATTTGCGTCGTCTTGACGTCGTCGTACCAGGGTTAACGGCAGAGACAGCTTGAAGGTCCGTATAGCCTTGCAGACCTCTAATTTTCCTCTTCGAATCATTCAACAGTAACCTTCATGGACATGTTGGACACATTTTCGTTTACAAATACTTTGCCCCATAGCATACAGTTATCTAGATTCGGCTTCACATTATGTTGAAAAATACGCATGGCATTTGCTTCCAAGCAACTTTCTCAATGATGTCTTCCATTTTATCGGTCAGTAGAATTTGCCGCAGCCATTATCTGTTCTTCACTTTTGTGCCGCATATTAGTTACCTGCTTTCGGCTTTCCTGTTACAGGCGGTGCGCAACATTCGCTATTAGTCAGCTGTCGTAGGGTGCTAGTGTCGGGAACACATTTTTTCTTCGCTTTGCATGGCTTCTTGCTGACACTGCCTAAGGCTACATTGAAGCTAGCTGACCATTCCGCCGTGAGTGTTTGGCGGGGAATCCCGCGACGCTTTGGAGTTCGCTTCGTACTAGTCACCAGCTGGCCGTTATCGTTCGATGAACAACATATCTGTTTCGGGGTTTTCGTAAGCTCATGAGTCTTAAGTGGCATCTCCAATCTTTGAGTAGATTGCGATTGGAATCCTTAAGGCGTTAAGGTTCGGAGTTCAGTATCTCAGGTTCTTACACAGTTTAGTCTGACGGCCGATGACCAGGCAATTGCAGAAGTTCGTTGCTCGGTCTGTCCGACTTCGTTTTATGACTATAACGAATATTCGATCATTATTGTGAGTACATTGTACATGGGTGTTCTGAGGGTTTGGAGGAGATGGAAGTATGGTTTTCTGATTCATATTCAACTTTGTCAACTTGGCCGGAGGCATTTTGTCTCTCGGTGTATGTATATATATAGATATATATACATAATATATATATCTATATATATAATATATATATATAAAGTGCCAATACAAATAGCTGCATAAAAAGCTATTCTCGAGTCGGTCCAATTGTTGGGCTTGTCCTGCTGGTATTAGATTCAAAATCGTATTACTAACAACGGCAGTAGCCGTAGGAGAATCAGTGAGTCTGAAAGTGATTTGCGGTTGGGACAATATGCGTCGTTACGAGTACTCGTATCGCCTGATGTCTGAACTCTTTTGAATATCTACCATGGAACAAATCAACCGTATATCGCCCGAAAAATGGCAAGCTGACGAATTTCATCATTCGATCAAGCTTCGGAATTGGGCAACCTTTATACGTCGGATATAGCTATAATCAGATCTCGAAGATTATTTTCCACGTCAAACAATGACGGCGAACATTATTTGTTTGTCCGAAAAAAAATCATTACTGTATTTTGTTCACTTAGCAATAAACGCGCATAGACGTGCGACATTCCGTTCACTCTAAACCTCACAGACTTAATGACAAGACGCGAAGTTAGATTCAGACACGACGAGTTATCAGCCTAAATTCAAATTTACGACCTAGAAAGGTGACCGAACGAAAAGTTGGCCAACTGAATGGAAATCATAGCGTTACAGTTACCGTATGCGCCTTGTTACTAATCCATTTGACCTAACATCGATTGAATTTATCACTTCAGCAGGTCCTATGTGTCGTCAACCCTACAGGTTGTATCGACATAGGCTTTTGATATCAGTCCGGTTTTTTCTTTTTCGTAAGTGGTACGTTTGCTGTGCTTCAAATCTCGCAAGCATCTTGAATACAGTATTTGATGCCTTCAAGGTCTATGAGACACGTTACGCACATTTTGTGTGCTGGATTGTGCAGCGAACTTCTATACGGCTGCCGATAATGCACGCTTGGCTCTTACCAGTTTATCCAAGATACAGTTGAACGGTGGCAGTATGAATGCGCTAATTTTTGAATAACTATAATTT
Organism: Varroa jacobsoni; assembly: GCF_002532875.2. Classification (NCBI taxonomy): domain Eukaryota; kingdom Metazoa; phylum Arthropoda; class Arachnida; order Mesostigmata; family Varroidae; genus Varroa; species Varroa jacobsoni. Next base: position 93,666 of record NW_019214105.1, read on the forward strand.
GGTTATGTGGCGCCGTTTTCAAACATCTATTTCTGCTTTTGCTACTGGGACCTTAAACTATTGCAGCTTCAATTTTGTGTTGCTTTGATATGATTGTGTACCTAGTCGACATCCCTATTTTAGCGGCCTAATGGTAGCTCGGGTGCTGAACCCGTGACTGGAAACGATTAAAATCTATTGTACCAACCGCGCCAATGGCATATCTTTTACTAGGCGGGAGCAACTCAATAGTCCTCGTAACAACCCAATGGCCTGCTAATTTTAGAGGCACGCTGTGGTCTAGGTTCGAACCCGGGTCTAGTCAGGCTTCGGGAGGGAATGGCGATAGCGAACGTAAAAGTCCAAACAGAGGGGTTCAACTTATTAAAAAAACAAATATTCCTTGTTCTTTACTAGACTATCACATGTACAGTAGCAGACCCTTCCTTCCTTCGTCCGATTGATCATAACATGATGATGATGATGATCTATACTTAGCGCGAGTCGCCTACACCCAGCACATGCTATTGTTCACCATAGTGATTCCGTTCGATTCTTTACGCAACATATGCGTCCTGAGCCTTGGTCACCTGCACAGCGGTGTAAGGCGAAGATTAGCACTTTGATTCGGAACTACTCCAGTGGCTACTTTAGAACTATTATATATTAGGACCTTTCGAATTCAGCCTTACAGTGGCAGAGTTCGAAATCTTTGTTCAGGTTCTAGTCGTAAACAAACCACCCTCGCATGTGCATAAGTTTCTAGACATTAATAGTTTTGTTTAAATAAAAATTTCTAATACAATTCACACAATGAAAAAGTTAGCACTGTTTTTAGTTGATTATACATTTTCGACAAAGGACGTCGTTAGCGTTGATGTTTTATCGTTGGCTGCATCCAGCGTTAAACTTAGAAATCAATTTATAAGCTTATAATATTGTTGTTGGCTATATGTAAAAGCGATCGCTGCGTTCAGCTCATACTTGAAAATCGCGTAAAGTTGCTTCCTGTATGAAATCGGGTTGGTCCGTAGGTCAGTTAGATTTATTTTTGTGAAGATGCAATAGTAGCGTATTTACCTATGAAACTTAACGACACATAGGTCCAAAATCAGGCGTAGACACGTTTAGTTTCAGCTGCCTGGGGCAGTATTCAGTGTCCTCAGAACAGGACATAAAGCTGAAAACATTTAGCTATTCTCACTATTCCTGACTTCCCACAATCCGGAAGTTCACCGCTTTCATAATATCATTCAATTTTAATAGGGTAATTTTGAGTATCGCGACGCTGAATAAGAGGCCCCCGAATAGTACTTGCTGCCAACTTCCTTCGAAAATCCGGTCTGTTTTGCTGCTGCATAAACAAATTATGGGAGATCTGCGCATGTGTGGCAATAAGTTCAGCAAGTCGTCAAAAGAATAGGTCGAAATCGCCATTGCGAGAAATTTTAGGGACTCTTCGAGAGCTTAGTCAACTAACAAATTGAAATAGTGATGCCTTTGTTTGCCGAGATAAAAGGCCCAAAAGCATATTCACACAGCCGTCGTTTGGTTGTCCCAGGAAACTGTAAGACCAAATTGTCCTTTTTTTTCATTAGTCGGTCAATAATAACCAAGAGGCAAATTTGGTACTGAGGTTGAGTCGAATCGGCGGAATAGCAGAGGCAAACAGGTCACCATTTCTTGTCCATCTTTGTGCCCCGTAGGAACTTAACACAAAAGAAGCTGGAGAACGCGTACTTTTTTTGGCAGATTTAGGTTCTGGTTTGATTGTCTTACAGTTAGAATCAAACCCGAATGGATTATTTGATCATTTTGCCATGCCTTCGGCTTTTCCAGGGTTAACATATGTTTCTTTGTTAAGTTCACCTTGTCTAGGCCGGTAGGAGTAGGAACATTTTGGAAGCTGTTTTGTTCATTAGCGATTTCCCTTTTGAGTTTGTGGATTGGAATTTGTGCTTTCGTAGTTGGCCATTCATCAATTTAATCTAAAATTGACGTAAAGCTTGTTGTAAATGCTATGGACATCTGATAAGCATATTCAACAGGACCTGCAGCTCGTTTGACTCTGATCATTTGTATGCTGTCCTCATCGAACGCTTTATAAGGCAGTGTCGACCAATTACCTCAGGACCGCATGTTCAAGCATAAAATCGATTTTGATTTTCGATCAAGGGTTTCGAACATTCGTCTAGATCGCGATTTCTAGGAGTGGCCGATTAGTTTTCCATTGCAATCGCTTCTCTCAATTTACTGTTGAATTAATTCTGTGTAGATAAATAACAAGTAATTCATCGTTAGACGCTGCATACGTTCACATAAATTTTTACAGAAAGCTCTGGGTATTTGAAAGACCCTTAAATGCAAACATACTTATGGAATAATCAAATTTAAAAACGTTCCTGATCGCATGGCATGATTTGCTGAGTGGCAAACCAGGTTCCTAGATAATGGGTTATACCATGGAAGCAATAAGCACCGACATTTCTAGGACGCTACCAGTGCTTGCTATCTGCTGGGTCTATTATTTCGATACTTTTCATCGTCCAAGTGTGAACGGTCCATTCTCACTTACACCTACGATTTAGATGCAACACGGAACTCGTGCAATTTATTTTTATACCCATATACATTAAATTCGTATATGTTTCATCACAAACGACCAGAAGAGTCGCAATAGGATCAATTTAAAGTGAAATTGAATGAAAATGAATTGAAAGCGATAAAACGTCAAAGTGACTTGGGTGTGCTATTAAATTCATAATTTCACTTTTAAAACTCAGATTAAGATCTATGTTCTACAGTATCATTGGACAACTGCTAGCTTACTGTTTTTTTTATAATATACATATATATATATATATATATATATATATATGATCAAGTTTGTAAGAAGGTCTATTTTTCTACAACAGTGTTCCCTATATGGCCGTGTTTTCTTAAAATGAGGTGAAAAATGGGAGTGGCGGCCGATGTGAGAAGTATTGATTCCAAGGTTTGTTCCACTTTGGATCGATGAAATCACGCGCAATTTTCATTTTTTAATTAAGCGTTAGAGCTTTTCTAACGGCTTTCAAGGTACATACAGATAAAAACTCTAACGATATTTTTGTACAAGATATTACAGTACGTCTATTTCAAGAAGTCAGGGTGCTATACAACTGACTTAAATAATAGTTCACGTATATATATATATATATATAGGGTGGTACGAGCGAACGTGTTAATTAAACACTGAACGATTATTGCTCAATGTTCTTACACTGGGTAAACAACGCGAAAATGAAGAACTTCCCTATTTTGTCCCGTGTCATTACGTTACTGCCAATTTGTATACAATTTACAAACATTTTAAGCAGGTTTCCATGAAACAGCAAAAACCCTTAATAGGGGTAAAAAATGTATTATTTTTGGTGATTTCGGATACGGAACGGCTGCGTTAAAACTGACAATATCTCTCGCTCATTAGATCGTCCAGATAAGATCTAAGCAGATAGTTAGTTTTGTGCCCCTATTTTTTGCCGTTTTGAACGCTCGTACTTTTTCATTTTTAATCTGCTATCTGCCCAAAAATTCAATCTGGTTGATTTTTTGCATGAGCATATTTAGGCAAGATTATATAAAATGTAAAAACTGTGTCAGGACTATGAAAGCACTCGGATTATGGCTGTTAACGAGTCGGCTACATCGGGACCGCTTTAGGCCTCAGCAATTGCCCCTGTAGCTATTGAATCAAAAAATAAACAAATATTGCTTGACGTCAATTATTATCGAAAGATATTTGCAGATCAGAGAATGAACAGTTTGAAAATCACATTTGTCACTTTAGGCTTTTCGTTAAACCTATAATCAATGTGGACGCGGGTTATTTCGAAAAATAATGGTGTATATATATATATATATATTAATTATGATTGTTTCTCACGCGTGAAATCGACATGTCTGTAAGGGATTACCTCGACTGTTTTACTAACGTTGCTCAAGCTTACCCACCAAGTCTCTGCTTATAAACGGCTATATTTATTGCCCAATGTTGCTATTACTGCGCATCTGATCGGTATGCCACTAGGTATAACAGCGGAGCCTGTAAGAGCAGGCAAAAATCATAACGCTAAAGAAAACCATAATCGGACATTAAAGGTGTCGTTAGATGGACTGTTAGTGGGAAGTTTTTCTGAGATCAACAACGTGCAGTCTATATACGCAGAACTGCTCCTCCGGCTGAGGAACGCCAGGCTAATCTATACGTCCATTGAGGGGTGGGTCATCCGCCTCGCATTGTGGGCCGACTGTTAACTTCGCGACTACGTGCTACATGGTCCAACAACTCAGTATCTTAACGGCCGTAGTCAGTTTGATTACCGTGTTCTTCGATGCACCCATGGGCGATGCCAGGGGCGCCGTACGAAGTACGACAACTTTAGACGTTCAGGTGGCCATAGCACGAAATGAGCAAAACTTCGGTGTGAGCAACACAAACTTGCGCTTAGAAATATGCAGGGTGTAGAGCAGAAGTGTGTCCGAATCCGCCGAAAAATCTAGGTCAAATAGTGTAGGCTGCAAAAAAGATTTGAATATAATACCCAGTTCAAATAAAAATAAGACGAACCTTTGCGTACTTTAGAAGGTGTAGTTGAATACTACTGGCAATATCCTCCTTAATTCGTTAATGGCGTGTCGAAATTTTTCGGTTTCATATCGACTCTGAATTGATTATTCTAAAGAAGCAGCTATCCACTGAGCAATTTGTAAGGTACGGTAGTAATATTTTGAAACGGAAAGAATCACCACATGCACCTGCAACATGACTGCAACTTCAGCCAAAAGTGAATGAGCCAAGCATAATCGATTGTTTTCATGGATACTCAGCAAAAAAACTCATTGAAATCCGACTTCATTTTGCTTTGGTGAAGTGTTATGTATTTTTGGACGTAATCAAATACCTTTTTTGTGTGAGCAGCATGATTAAAACACCATGTATTCGAAAGACCTAAAAAAAACATTTTTGATATAGCTCTATTCAAGCGCTCCATAGGTAAGTAACAGCCGTGTCATTTTTTCAGCCGCTTCTGTCGGATAGGATAAAGATAATAATGGTAGCTTTTTGTTTACTGACACCGTTTGTAATTCTCAAAGGTATCTGGGGACACTAATCAAGCAAAAGATCACCTAAGCATCATCTTACTTTAATTATGATCTTCCCTTTTAAAAACAACCCCACACCGTAATTAATATGACATTTTTACGATATTTGGGATCTAAAACTAAGCCCTGGGAAGGCTCTGAACAGTATTATGAAATACAGTATCTTAAAATTTTTGTCCTTTATTAAACCAATATTATTTTGTTTTTTTTTTTTTAAGGAATATAGGGCTGTATCTTAGCAAAAACAACGGTTTCTCTCAGTAATCCATTCGAAGCTCTCTTGGGTTAATTGTATGGAGCTGAAACCTGTTAAAGGTTTCTTACCTTACTATAGCTATAATGTAAAAGTTTCTGTTGTAAAGACATGCTGGTTAACCAAGTACGCAGAGTTCGGCACTTTGTGGAAGCAGGCCGTTTATCATTAACGAAATAGGTATGCATACGTGTGGCAGCACACAGTTAATAAAAGCAAACTCGTAAATTTATAGGCATAACTTTGACAGTCTGGAAATATTCGATAAGATCATCACAATAACGGAAAATACATCTGATGGTAATGCGTCGGGCTAATAAAAATGAAACAATCGTTGACGATCGAAGAGCCGTTACCTGATGGATGCTTCGAAACCGTTCTCGATACGATCCGATTAAAAATATCGCAAACGATGGTAGGAAGACTATCGCAGCTAAACGAGCTATCTTCTTGCTTTCCTTCAAATCAAACGTCTGTCGTTATGTTAGTTCTTCTTCGAAATGTTGGTTAGAGTAAAAAAAATTGAGCGCAGTAAGGCTTTTAGTGAGTTTCTTTTTGCTAGAGCACACAATACTGGACACACTCATTATGAGATCTTTATTTGTTGACACAATATCTGTATGCATACATGCCGGAATAAAAACCGCGATCCCTGTGTGTCGGAATCTAATCAATGTCTTGTATATATTAAATCAGCACCGCATACTTGTTGCTGTGTTTCCATATATTTCGGATTCTTACAGAGTAACAAACATAAGGTGTCCATCTAAATGTTTGACTTGGTCTCATATTGTATGCCAGAAGATAACATCAATCGTTTTCGTGTAACCAATCGTGAGTAAAAAGTCTTACGTTATTTACAATACGAATTTTTATCGATGAACCTATGTTTACTTACGTGTGTTTGTTTTCGGGTAGAAATAATAACAGTTTCGGTGACTACCCCGAAAATTTGCGTCAGACATGTTTACTTTAGAGACCCTTGAGAACCGCATCAGTATTCATAATGCATTAGTTTGCAGATCAGTCTATCTCAAATACTCCTAGTTTTAAGGGTACACTGTAAATTAGCATTTCAAATCTACCAGTCATGTTAAAATTATTAAGGTAAATAACGACGACTAATCTACTGCGGATTTTTTGAAGGTGGACCATCCTTTTGTCGTAAAGAAAAACACTGAAAAACATTTACTTAATACGTACTGTTATAAAACTGTATCATGTTTAGATAGTAGCCATGAACAATATCGTAACTAAAACGATAGCAGGCTCAATATTATTTACAGTAAATACTTTGAGCTCATTGAATAATTTATTTACAAAACATATTACGATGCACAGTGGACATGTAGCAGAAAATCAACAGCAAAAATGGCATACAATTTGCTTTTTCCCAGTTCTTCATAGTGCTACAGTTCTTCTGTAAGATTTTAACAGCCCTTGTGACCAGCCAAGAAATAAGCACAATAGAATTCTTTTCACGCCCCTGGAATACGCTTGAAAAAATATATCCATAATGATATCATACATTACGTTTATTATATATTTATGGATGCGTATCCAATACGGTTCAGCGCGTTTGGGACACATAAGCGAACTTGCTAATCGCGTTCTAAATGCGTTTCTACTTAAAGCACTTCATTACGTCGGTGCAGTAGCGTATGAGTGCTGTTAAACCAGCCATTGGGCACTGCGAATCGATGGCCGACCCATCATCCATGGTCCTCCTTATCTTAATGATATTCATTAACATCCCAACTGTTCTATCGAATAACAGTGTTCGCTTATCTTGTTTTTGTCTAGGATGAATCTAAACCCGATCACGGTGTACGATGCTTTTTTGTGTAAGGTCTAGTGAGGAACTGCCAGTACAAGAAAAAGCTGCCTAAAATATCTCAGCAGCACTTAGTTGCGATTTATTTGAATGTGGGCACGGACAGGTCGCAGAGTTAAAACGCTGAACAATTTTTAGGTTCGATACGTAAAAAGTATTAAATAATAAAAACTTGAGAAAGTAGTTGTATTTAAAAAAAAAAAAAACCTGCTAGCTCTGAATGAGCAAAAAGAACAAACGAGAAAACTGCTCATTCTGGTCATTGACTACGTTAGCTTTTCACTTCTAATGTGTGTAAAAGAAGGATTTGACGCGCAGTTTATACACCGTAGCTCAAACTCGTATCTTCTCAATGTTGGATCAATACTACTGTTAATACAAACATGCTATCATTCTTCAAGCTTGTTGGAGATCTTATTGCGTGCGGCCTTGAACAGACGTTTTTGTTTCATCTGGCGACTCTTCTGACTAGAAGAAACTAAGTTAAAACTACCAATAATGTTTTGGCGTGTGTCCAAAAGGATCCTTAGCGTCATAGGCAAAGAGAGCACCAGTTGTTTCCTTCTTTTGGGCACAACGCACTTGCAATAGCAACGGTGTGTTCAAATAACGAAGAGAGTCGTCCAATAATACCCGGGTCCAGCTGGTCTGACCTGCACTGCAGATTGCCTATAATGGATAAGGTGTCTAAGCAGCTATGTTTGCCATACGATTTTCAAAATAGTTCACTATTGAGCGATTGTTGGGCTAAGCGTCTTCTCCGTCACTGAGGATCTGGTCATGATAATATCTAAAGCAAGTTTTTTTAATCATATTATTATTTAATGAATTCACATGTTTTTCAGCCCTAGTTTTGTGCTCGGTGTAATACCGCTTCGAATCGGATCTGTAAGTTACTGCGCAGCTGCTAGCTCTCATTTTTACAATCATACACCGTCGAACAGCTATAAGCAAACGCAAACACCGGTACACCATTGGCAGTGATACTCTCCTTTACCTATTCGAACGGGGGTCCCTCAAACTGGATGAACAGAAGTTTTCAGATGCCCTTTCTGATTGTCGAACTTACTTTATAGCAACTGATTTAAAAAGAGCTACTAAGAGAGATAATCGTTATTAGTACAAAGAAGGATAGAAAAGACCAAGTCGTGTTAATAACCATTGTAAATTAAATTTTTCGAGTCGACACCCAAAACCGTTTGGCTTCGCCTCAGCATCAGCATTAGAACTATCCCCCATTAGTATTTATCGTGCGTACACCTCGTGTGTTTACGAACGCCATTTTTAAGTTTGTGGGTATAGTTTTGTAGAAAAATAAAAATGACGTACTGGCCTATTGAAATGGTGTTTACGTTTGAGTCCATAAACACACTTAGCTTTAAGGCAAATCCTACTGGCCTAAGTTTAAGTTTCGAACAGAAAATTTGAAAGTATATTCCTCATCCTAAAACATCAATGGAGTGCTTCCAGCTCCATCATTGTGAAGTTCTCACGTCGTGCTCCTTTCTCATGGATTTCATTGCAAATTTTCGACGATGCAAAGGTGGCAGAATACGGATACAAGAAATGTTTTTTTTCCTGATTGAAGTATCGTATGCAAATAGTTTTTTTTTTTTTTTTTTTTTTTTTTTTTTTTTATAAACTATTTGCATACGATACTAAAAGCCTAATAAACAATATCGATATTTATTTTCGCTCTCCAGCTCCGTCATCATGATTAGCGTCATTACTTTTCCATTAATGATAACCAAAATAATTGCATTCATCTCTGGTCCTCATTGTTGAACCTATCAGGCAATGATCGACTACATTGTATATTCCTAGAGTTTATATACATTACGACTCGAAGTTTCCATTTGGTGTTCAATGAAAAGCTCGCGGCTTCTCCTCGAAAATAGCTCTAGGATTTTTCCCCTGTCTCAGCGTCCTGTCTCTCTCTCTCTCTCTCCCTCTCTCCCCCCTTATGATCATTTCGTGACCGTGACTTTCAACGCTTCGTGAAGATCTGAAGATTCTTATTAGGCCAAAATGTACACAAAACTAGCCTGTATCACCATTGGCCCCGCTGAGAAACGTTTATTTGAACAGTATGAAACTGTCTTAAGCCACTACACACATCCGTGACGATCATAGCAAAGATACAGCCACCGACAATCGAGCTACTGCTTCTGCCGCTGATCCTGCTGATACCTGCGAATAAAAATCACTGTTAAATCGGTGGAATGATGGCGGCAGGAGGGTGTCTCGGTTGTGTACGCAGATGTTTTGTATTCATCTCAAATAGACGGTCAAAGTAGATAATCTGCTATCGAACCTCGACCAAATCGAGTAGGTTTTATCGCAGCATGAAGTCTCTCATAGACTTCTATAGTCAACGTTGCCTTTCCAACTTTGCCGGCAAATACTGCATGTGGCGTAATAAGCGACAACAGTTAGGTGTCTGTGTGAGAATGTGTTAATTACACAGAGAAAAAAAAAAAGTTTACCGCCATTGGGAAGATGAATATGGCACAGTGGCTGAGCCAAAGGGTTTGCCAATAAGGTTAAATAAAGGTAAAATAGAAACATATTTACCTTATTCTGTGTGACTTATGCTGTTCTTCTGTGCCAATGAGTGTTTGCGGTAATGATGCGAAGTGTAAAGAAGGGGCTTGCCCTCCCAACCTGTCCCTTAACTACGGCAAAAGCTCCTTGATATCCCGAAGCTTGACAGAGCTGCCATGTTCGATTCCGCCTATCCTCCATAGGTCTAAGGAAGGCGTTGCAGTTTTGGGTCGATCGGCGACACTGTTAATAGCATATGTTTCTAGGCTGCATGCGCTACGTAAGTGATGGCAAGACCAAAACTACCAACACAGCTAGAAACGCTTATAGTCGATATTTCATACTAATAATGTTATAACTAATTCGAAAACCGACATGTCGAATCGTTGATCATTCAAATGGAGTGAATTTGGATAAATTCACATTTACATGCGCGCAAAACCCTATTCTACACAAATAACGAATGCGCTCAAAAAGAATGTGGCGCCCAACGACGACATTGTTTGTAAACGGATCACATCTACCATTTGGCTACGGGATTGCATACTTCAGGATTTGGTATCTTATCTAAGGATCGTAATAGTCAGTTAATTGAATAATGAATGTCTTTTTTCTTACGAATTTTATGTCCGGTGGTGTCGCTTGAACGAAGGCCAAGCACAAGGCGTCAAGTTATCGAATATTCAACAGGACAATTTCCTATGGTACCTAATGTAAAATCAGGAAAATTGCCACGCCTTGACAGATCTGTCATGAAATCTTAGCTTTTCTGTCTGGTAAATTTCGAGCCAGATACACGCGTGGATTGAGTGTGTAGCAAGTCAGGTTCCCTTTTCAACAATAGCGGCCAAAACTGCGGTATCCGCGTTCAATGATGCACGTCGTTTTCCTTTCTCGAGCAGGCTGATGTAGTACGCCTTATCTGTCGTTCAATTCCAACTGAAACCCCTTCCCCTGAGTGCCTGTGGACTACTTCCACGTCGCTCGAGTTCACCCCGCCCCATAAAGCTCAAGCTGTCTTACAAGCCAAGTTCGTTCCATTGTATATGTCTCGTGGAGCTTTAACCGCCCTTGTCCTTAGCTAAACGTCGCCTATCGATGTATAAACACTAATTCTGTTAACAGCCTCAAATAACACTTCCCATCGTTCGTTTTGAGAGCTCCACGAGCCAATAGCTCATATCGTCTCCACGTCGACTATCACCATTCACAGTACCACCACTAGCAGCAGCGGGAAATCCTATAGATCAGTTCATTTCGATTCAGTCATTCAGCTATGAATACCTGTGATACCCCACTATCGACTCACACTTACAGCCATTAGCCAGCGCAGAGTCGTCGGGCGCGCTGCACTAACGAAGACCAAGTGGACAAGATATCACCCGCAATGTCTATACTTTCACTCTGCCTTGAATGCCGCGCCAATGGGCTGTTGCGGCGCAGCATGCTCTAGAGAACAGGGCGGAACAGCATCGAGCGTTGGCCTGCTTTGTGCAGACCCTTTGTTGGCTAGTCGAATACAGGGCTCTGTATAGCTAATGCAGCATTACGCCGCTGGTTAACAAGGGCTACGAGCTGAGCTGACGGCGAAAGAGGAGACAGACTCATTCTCCCGTAAGCCGTCACGCGCACCGGACCATCAGCTAGGCATCGCTCCTAATGCTGGTTGGTGCTTGGTGGTCAGTTGGCGATGATGCTGAAGTTCGTGTATTTACTTCCTCGGGGTATTTGCGTCTGATATGCACAGCAATAACCTCACAGTCAGTGACTGTAAATGAGCGGGATGAATCCACTAGGGTTTTAATGATGCTTTCCAAGATTTTTCAAAAATTGAACGAAAACAAAGAGAAACGCGGAGAAAAAAGGATCGCAAGCGGAAGTACTCGATCTGAATGCAGGCCGCGAGTCGACATTGACAAGTGGAACGAAGACCGAGTTGCCGAATGAAAAACGTGGTGTTTACGGAGTAAAGATGTGTTTTAAGTGAAGCATTAACTTGTATGGTTTACAGGAGGCGCTAGTGTAATTAAAGTGTTTACGCAGCCTTGAACACACGCATTGGACGAATGTGGGTAGCGCAACGTAATTCATATCGTCTATAACAGACAATTGTCTCAGACAGTAAGAAAACTTGCAATAACCGTAGCAGTAAAATTTTGAGACAACCGGAGACACGTAACAGCTCGTTGGAGGCTGGAACAGACATTGTGAGCCCTGTTTACACCGTAAAATCGATGTGGAAAAGGTTGGTAATCATATGACTTAAAGGACCCGCTCCAGTTATAGACTATACATGAGACAATATATTTTTTTTTACAACAATTAGACAGCGATCTATCGATGATTCTATTCTACATACACGTATATATACAAGTGAAATGAGATTTCTGTGCTTTGTTTCTGTACGCTTAGGAGAAGCATTTGTTTGAATCCGAAGCATGTTATGTTTGACGAAACCTAACAACTATGTGTGTCCTAGGTAGTAGCTTCACATTGCTGCACGTCTTGACGTTTGTGATCTATGACGAGGCTGTCAAAAATATTAGATCAGTTTATAGTTACAATAATCGACGCACATTAATATAACTTTGGCAGCTTTTATGTCTTAAAGGCTGCACGGCCACATAGTCGAGCGTGCACACCTCATAGCTTTGGCTAGTGGTACAGGTTATGTTCGAAATACCCCAGAGTCGGTAGGTGTAAGACACTCCAGACCGACTAGGGAAAATATCCTTTCGCCGCTTTGCTATCCTCTATACTCGCATTTAAGGTCTCGTCAAAAAAAATATCGCTTTCAAACTATACAGAACAACTGACTAACACATGTTCTCAAAAAACATGAATGTACATACATTCATTCATACAGAAGCAATTGAAAACGTAATAATAATTACTCAGAGAATGCTCCCGCGTACAAATCAGGTCTCCGCGATGCTGCGATGGTAACGTGCCTGCGTGACAAACCTATGCAGAAACAGGTGGTATAGATTCGGAACCGTGTACAAATGCACTTCGTTGTGTTGTACTTAAGGTAGCGGGAAACGTACGACTAAATACAATTCTGCTTAGCTTTTCGCTCAAGATATCGCTTGCGTGCATGTGAAAGCTTTGTCTCTTTAACAGTTATTTACTGTTTACAGCTTTCAGTTAATTAACAGCCTATTTAATGGATAGAGAAACGGGAGAAAAACAGGCACTACGCTCCTGAAGTTCGGAATTGTGGTCAACTATTAGGCCCTTCTATTCTTTATCTATCCTTTGCCTAGAATGTCTCACGGTGGGTTATATGACGTCTATAGGTTCAGCATCGTACTGACGCGATCTCTAGGTATACCTCTCCGATAGCGTTTGGCATATTCGTTGCGTACGGTCAGCTATTGCTACAATCAATCAAGATGAGCTAAAAAAAAAAAAAAAAAAAAAGGTTTTTTTACCAGTCTTGCAATAAGTCAAGCGACTGTTTTAGACAAAATTGTCGCATCATCGTCTAAGAGTATTATACATTTGAACAGTTTGTTCTCAACTTAATCGTATTATTATTACGCCCTAAGCTCACGTTAGACCTTAATAGTAACAGACGGAGTAGGTTTTGTCACAAGTTTATGTACCCAAAGGCCTACCTATAGACAGATATTCCGTGCTGGAATCGTGAAAAACATTATACTTGCACCATCTACAACTTCTAAGATCGGCCACAAAAGTAATATTAGTAAAAGGGCAAGTATTAGGGGCATTGTCGTCCAAGCCTTAAGACATTTGATTGTAAAAAATTTAAAATTCATTTGCCTGCTGGTCAAAAGCTACATAAAACACTGATATTTTTAAAATGAATTTATTCTTTGAACGGACGATGTTATTACAAATGAACGCAGTTGTCAACTAAGATGTCTAAGCGGATGTGAATATAGTGTGTCAGGAAAAGGCTGGCTGGTGAAACTCGTATTGCTCCCTACTTTATTCAGTTAAAATTCAAATGTGCCTGAAGAATTTTTCATTTTCCAGCTATACAGCGCTTTTTCTTGCTCGGAACATTAAATTGGTGATGAGATTTTTGCGGTTAGATACAGTAATACGTTCCTGAGCGTCGGATCCGATCTTCACACAAATTGCAAATACAATAATTACCAATATACCAATAATTAAGTCAACTCTTCATATATATAATTGAATAATCGTCTATGGCACCGTCATGTATAAACATGATTATAATTCACAACTATTTTCAATGATTAACACGTTAAGCTTCACGCCAAGTGCTTCCATAGTAGTTGACATAACGCCGACCTTTATCGTCATTCACGCTATTATATAAGCATTAAAGTCAACTACAACTATAATGTGATGGAACTACGTACAAATGTCTTCTTTGCTAGACATAAGTAAGAGACGCGCTATCGTTGTTGTTATTATTATATATTCCACTAATATCTACATGTTTATCTGTGCGTTCTTTGCGCTTGTCGTGATACAAACGATCAGGCTATGATGAAGCATCTTAGCCCTCACGAAGACTCCCCAATGCCTATCTTCTCTTCATTGGAATACACGTTCTTCTACGGTTTTCAACCAGTCGAGTGGCCTGTCAACGACACTTTGACAAAGACCATAAAGTTCGCTGGCTTCGATTTTCTATTGTTATTACTGTTTTCGCCCTCGTCGTCGGTCGTTGAAGTGGCAAATTTGAATTCCACTTAAGGATTCTTAATTTAGCAACGTATGAACGAAAAATAAAGGTGATGAACGAAAAACGTAGAAGGACGGAAAAAACACTCGTAGGAGGTTGTTTTTTTTTATAGTGCAACTTACCACCTATGCTAAATAGCTTGTATCTAATTTCAAATGTTTGACCACGGATTAACACTGAAATAGTTCGTTGTACTATAATTATTGTTGCACTGACATTTTGAAGTCACCCTAAAGGTGGGGCTAAATTTAGGCTTGCTAAGATCGGTCGAAAAACACGAGGCTAAATTCTCAAATGATAATCCAACAGTAGTGTCTACAGGAGGTCAGTGTAGATTTTCTATTTGTTTGGCATTTACTATTTAATAAACGCATTTATTATTTTTTTCTTGCCAGGCTCAGAGGTACTAGATAAATGTTCGAGTCTTACTCAGCCTACCCTCGTTGCACGTTGTTTCGTTCGAAAGCAAGCATGTCCGGTTTTAAAGATATACCACTTCACGTATCCTTTAATTTAACAGCCAGTCATAGCAAAGATACTGGAACTGTTTTAATGCACGTCCGCTGTCGTCCAGCCGCCTGGCGGCATTGTTATTATATAGCACCAAATATCTTCATAATACTAGATCGTGTCCATATTTTGCCAAAACTTGGCCCGCTAAACATGCTGGACATCTTCAACGACCACTTAATGGAGCAGCAAATAGCCGTAGTATCGATCAACACAGCAGGGCAACAAGACCCATACCAAACAACATGAGCAAATCGGAAAGAATAGATTTATACGAGAAATATGTACATTGAGCATCAAACCCGCCTAAAACTGTGATCTTTCGAGTATATAACCTAGTTAGGCACAAAACACGAACCTATGCTAAACAAGGAATGTAATTTGTATTCAATAATTATGTCTCATCCATCTATGGGTCTACATGTCGTCAAAGAAAATTTCGAAAACTATAAGCCAGTATTCGACGTGTCCTATGCTCACGAGCCCTGTTTCTAGCTCGATTATTAAATGCAAACACATTCTCTCAAACAGTCCCGTTGATAACGACAAAAAACAAAAGGAAAAATTCGGCGTAGGAAATTCCCCCTTGTAGGTTTGGTCGGATGAGCCTGTGAACGGCCTTGTAGCGCTCATCGTTTGGAGATCATGCTGGCTATACGTTTGTTGTTTTGCAATGACGAAAGCGCCATAAGTTACGCTTTTCAGAGGTAGCGTTCGTCGCTGAATAAGCTGCTTACTGCAGTCGTCACACGAAATTGAAGCGATAGTCTTATTAAAAATTACCCCATACTTTATGTAACATCTGCTAACACCCTTTAGCAGAAAAATGTTATTTTTTCATTTAGAGTCCCGAAAAACGTCGATATACTAAACTATAATATCTATGGTCATAATTTAAGCTATTTGGGTTGACATACAATTACATACAAAATATCATCACAGTGTTTCATTGACAGAAATGAGCGACTCCTAATTCTTTCTTTGACCGCGCTGTCACTTGAACGACCGAACCAATATATGTATAACTTGAAACGATGTCTGCACAACGATTTGATTGACTGGGATTTTTCCCCAGCGAAAGATAGAGCTAGCTAAATTAGCCCGCCATCAAATTCAATATCTGATTATACTCGGACCTGAAGATTGAATCTATTGCGATTCGTAAAAACTCTATGATTCAGATGATAAAACTCAATTTTTCGAAATACACCTTAACTCAACACTGTTAAATCCGCTATAAAACAGGTCATTCTATAAAGCTGCTTCAACTAACTCTCCCGGCATTACTGTGATGATCGTTAGTTTTATTCATGCTTTTACGTCTACGACAAAACAATCAGGGCCATTATAATTGAGCGTAGCAAAAGGCTTTTCATTATCTGCACGCAACATTTGTGCGTTGACGTGAATCGACACGCAATGTATTTTCTCTCCCGCCTTTTGTGAATTACTTTTGAATTGTTACCCAGCCAACGAGCAGACGAACTCCTATGTAAATAACTAGCTAGCGTAAATTGTTATCTGGCAGAAGATGGCATCGCCGAAAATGTTTCAGTTGAAAGTGCTGTAATAATCTGGTTGCAACGCAGAGCGGAAAATCACAGGCTGTCTCTGTTGCAGCGGCGGCTGAGAATTCTGTTGTTTATTGAAGCTCGCAGGCTTTGTTGGTGACAGAGCGAGAAAAACGCGCAGAAGACTGTTTTGTGTCAGATTGTTTTGTGTTTGTCCGGTCATTATTCAAAGTACGGAAGTGACTCCCCGTATTTACTCCGCGATAGTCATCGTAGCTGGATTGACATTACGATGTGCGCACTTCTAATTAGAGAGAGAATAAGGCTTGCTGTGCGCGGACACCCTTCGGTGACAAGGGCCTCGAAGTCCTGACGACATTGGGGTGCTATACTATGCACCGGACCGAAGGCTATGGATATCTATGCTGAACCACATTTAGCATTGGAACAAAGCAAAAAAAAGCACCATAGACGCTGTCCTTTTTTATTATAACACTACGATGCAAGATACGTGCATACTGTGATAATCGAACGCAGACAGGACTTTTTATGGAGTTATATCTGTGTATATTGGCGGCGTTGAACGCAAGATGCAGTGAAAACACAGAAGGCCAAACAGCTTTACACGAATCATTCGAATTTGACGTTGACGACAATATTCTATCTGTGTATACCTATAGTCTTAACCGGGTAATAGTTTCATTGAACCTGCTTTCTATGAAAGCGATCTGCAGAGACACAGAAAAACAAAGCCGTCTAACTGAATGAATGAGAAAAAATAAAATTCACATAAGATTATAATATCACCTGACACTTGTGGTGATCAGATAATGTATAATCTAATTATCAGCGGGAATTTAATTAGAAAATAGAATCGCGTTTGCATTGAAGAAGAAAAAAAAGATCGTTGGGTGTGTCCATGTGTATAAAAATTTGCTGAAGGGGAAGAATGTGTAATCAAACACTAGTAAATGATTGATCTTTATACAATTGAGAAGCTAGAGAATCTTTGCACCGCAAATTCTCGACCAAAGGACGCAACTAGTGGATCTTCTTTTCCAAGTGGGGCAACTTAAACAATGACCTTCCTATTAGAGGGTTAGATTTGCTGAATGAACAGGCACTTCGCTGTGTGACAGTTCAGACGAGATTTTAACGACTGCCTTACCCCATCGAACCACTGAGGACTTTCAGACGAGTTATTCACCGAAAATGTTAATTTGACATTTTATTATTGCCTTTATATCGATGTTTACTACTGTGTATGCGTGGTAGATATATTTTCACAAAGCCTCACAGCGTCTAGTCTCATCGTTCACAGAACGAATTATTCAGACGATGAGACCCTTGTTCTTCTCTCTAGAAATATGCCTTCTTAAATTAATTTCAACCCAAAATCTCTACGATCCAATACGATCTATCCTGTAAAGAAACAAAGTGTGGCGCAATCCTTCTCGAATTTTCTGCATATGCATGGATCTTATATCACTTATACGTACAATACGCATATAGTAGCACTGCGGCAGTGTTTAAAGCAGGTTTTCTGCTATCTTTCATTGGTTGTCCATTCACATAGATATATTAAGATACATACGATACATGTGCAGTAATAGAATCACACAATAATTTATTTCAAATACCCTTGTGTTCTTTTTCTTTCTATATGAATGTGTTGACTATCCTCTCGGGTCTATCCGTTTTTCACCCTCTTCGGTTTTCGTTTCAGCAGACGGTAATCCCCTAGAGTGCCTATTTTCACGCTTAGATTAGCTATTATCAGTTATACGCGATAGCATTGATGAATAATTGGTAGCTAACTGCTCAGTTTACCCGACGCGCTCACTTCCTATACACTCGATCCGTTACTGCAAGTAATAGTCATAAGAGCCACGGCGGCGAAGCGGAGTAATGGAAATAATTCAGCCGACGACTGCTGCTGTTGACCGCCCCCCGCCCGCCTGTCTTAGCCGTCCTTTCCCGTCTCGTCGTCGGCAGTTTATTCTTCATCACACCCCGGCTGGCGATTTAATTTTTCCCCTAGCGTGTCTCAGCGCCAAGATCAAGTAGCCAGTACCGCTTGCGATATCATAGGCGTGATGTCCCGTTCGAGACCGTGTTCGTGTGGTCGTCATTATTCGTTGGATACCCGACGACACACAAGTGGAAGAAGCGCGTCAATAACAGAGCTCACAGATCAGGGCGTGGTACATGGAGTACGATGCCGTTTCGATATAGAAGAAGCCAAATTGGAGGAAGGAACGGGGGCCTGGGGAAAGAACGACTCATTCACTCACTGTATCATCTCATATATATATCATGCACAAATATCTCCGTTGTGGGTCGTTACCGGCCATCTGTGGTGTTCATCCGAGGCTGTCGCTTTCCTCGCGATCGGACACTCCATTGCTTCAACACATCTCGCTTTCTTAGACTGCCGAATATGTTACTGGACTGGTAAGTGCGATTGTTGATGTGGCTGCCACTACCGCTAATAGTCGTGTTGTTGTGTCGATGTTAGGGGCGTAAGCTGGCGCCCCTCCTTACGTATTGAAAACATTGGCAGTTCTATAAATCAGAAGGAGAAGTAATCGGTTCCTAGGCTCGATCTGGTCCGGCCGAACGAGCGCAACTCTGTTCGCTGATGACAGAACGATACAGATTAAAAATCCTCTTTACGACTGTAGATATAGAAAAAAGCCTTCAGCAATAGCTGGGCGTCAAGACAATTTTCGTTTTGAAGGCTGCGGCTTCTTTCTAATAAGCTTATCTGAACTTGAGGAGCTTCTTGATGTTACCATTGTACTCGCGATAAATGGGAATTGGTTTCCACGGAAGACTAACGGTATACGATGACACTCTTGACCGCGCAGTTAGATATTATCTAAGCGTCTTACGACATACATTTACGCTCGCCGCACTTAATTATTTTGTTAAATTTGAAATTTGTGGTTAGTTCCTTTCGTGGTAAACGAAAAGATAAGCTTCAGCTGTCTTTTACTTATACTGTCGCTATCGATGCTCCTGCTCGAGCTGCTAGCAATCACCCTGAAGTCTACTTCATACCGCTCGCGAATTAAACTGTATCCCGGATACTGACTAAATCGCAAGATTTTTTATGGCGATCTAGAGATGAAAATTTGCTTTTGGTCTGTGCTACTATTGTTTTCGTTATATGTGATCGAAACTGGTCGACTGTTACCGTTCCTTAATCTGCCCTGAGCGAAACTTGAAATGTTAATTTTAGCTAATGGAAAAATAAATATTCAGTGCAAGCACCCAGTGCGATATCGAAATGGGTTTAACAAGATCTGCGTGTTTTACGAAGAAACTTAATTGCCATAGCATAGAAAGTTAGAAAACGGTGAGCTACGATTTGACACTGGTGATCAATCAATCACTATTTTAAAACTGAAAAGTAAAAACGCCAGAGACTGCTATTTCCTTTTGTACCTCACAGAATTCGCAGAATCGACAGTAAGGCTGACTTACCTAATTTAGCAGAATTTAAACCGATAATGTCTGACACATTTTATGTAAACTTCGGGCATTTACATGAGGCAAATACGCCTAAAAAGTGCGTTCTGAACTTCAGCATACCTGTTCCGAATAAAAGCAGGTGAGCTTCTAACGACACCCTATTTGACAACAGCGACAGTATTTAGAATCATTACTGCTACCCACCAAAGGACGAAAGTTTAATCTTCGATGATTTTCGTGACCAAACTCATAACAAAATGGCAGCAAGTAAACAGAAAATAGAAATCAATCAAGGGCAAAAGCTGAGAGACGGCTGGGTTTCGGGATGATGATGATCATCATCATTAACGAACTGGATATTGTTGCTTGCATGTTTATATCATGTTATGTGGACGACCAGCTGATGACCCTGACCGAACGACATCGGTCATCTCGTCCGGTTTCGGAGTTTCATCGGGGAAATATGGCCACGATGCAGGCTTCGGGATCGCAAGCACCACGGTTCGTATTGTCAGAACGCCGAGAGTGGGTTGAACATTGCCGCCCCCAAAAATGAGTGGGTCGCAAAAACATATGACAATCAGACGTGAATCGTAATGAAAGCCTTCGGTGTAATGTCGTCGTGTCGTCTTCATTGGAGCTATCTCTGAACATATCGCGGTAGCGATAAGCAAAGGTATCATGTACATGGCAATAAAGTGTTTTTCTTGTCACTAATATTACTGTATATGCACCGCAAACACACGCTGTTGTGACGACTCTGTGCGCTTGACACAGTTGGAGTGGTGTCCGGAAACAGAAATTAAGCGCATGGAAAAATGAAGTGAGTCTAGTTCTGATGTCTCCAAAGCGGGTTCTGATGTCACGGCTAGGGCCGACCCAATATTAATGCCCAGACTTCTGTTATCGATCAGCGGTTCGTAGTCCAGTTTGTTAATATCACCTAAAAATGACAAATCATCTAGTGAATTCCGTTATTTCCTTTTATTAATAAAAATTCCTTTGAAGCTATGAGGATAAAGTGCAGCATAAATTATGTAAACGGGATATATAATCAGAGATAGCGTATGGCGTGTCCAACACACAACGGCAATTGTTTCCATAACTCTATGTTTAAAGCGACTGAATCTCACGTGTAGGGACCGAGAAAGCGTTTTGACGCAAAGTGATTTGATGACACAAACCTAAGCTTTGCCTTCAGATTTGTCGGCCCACCAATGCTGAATAAATCTACCATTAAATACCAATTATTATTAAGACGCTCTTTAATCTCTCGCTTACTGGATGCTAATAATAACTCGCTTACATTTAAAAAAAGTTCCATGCGTCCCATAACATACTGACTCTCCCCTTCAACATAAAATACCACCACATGAGATAGTGGTCGGGTAAAAGAATGATTGCCATATACAAAATATAAGGTAAGACAAGCGATCGAACAAGCTATTCAACTGTGCTATGGATACATTCATAAGCTCGTAGACGTCAAAGTCGATTTGAGATTCGTTTCTCCTATAATCGGTGTCACAAACGCTTCTTAGAGTCGCTCGTGGTGCGTTTCGTCACAAATGGTTGTTGGCCCGCGTCTCTAGCTACGAATATATTCAAGGGTCTTTTGCATCTGAGAGAAATCGACTTTGGAAACGGCCTTTCGATGAACAGACCGAAAAAAACTATTTCTTGAGGTAATGATGCTGTAAATTTACGAACACCCACAAACAGCACTCGTAGCCTTTAAAAGATGCTTTTACTTTTCTGTTATCACGGCAGAGTGGAATTTAAATGGTATAGTGTGTTTATCGGAGATTCAGTCGATCGATTACTAGTTAATGGCGCGAGACAACTCTGTCAATATGGTGCTCAGCATCATTAGTATATAGCCGATTTTTTGTTCAAGCTCGTCGATAATAATTCGAGCTTATTGCATGCACTAGCGAACGGTAAAAGAATACCATTATTTTTCACTCTGAAGTGTTACAATGTTCTTCTTTGGGTTGCGTGAGGATGCGCAGATATGTCCAGGGTGATTCGCTGGCATTGCGGACTCTGAAAAGGATTGAGGAACTGTTCACCGCCTGTGGCAAACTGCATTGCCTTATGAATTGATGACGTCAAGCTGACGACACCTAGGCTTTCGAGTTGTGTTCTGTCATTTGACCACGATGGGTAACGTGTTTGCTAATATTAAGGTTAGGTGGTAATCTAGGTTCGAATCTTGGCAGAGACACAATCCGTTTTGGCGGGGAGCCAGCCGTCTAACGGAATGCCGAACGGCGATGCTAAACACAAAAACTCGAAATATTAAAAAACTACTTATTTTGTTTTACTACAACTTGACGTTCGAGTGCTTCTATTGGACCCGAACTCAAGATTTGTTCTTCCCCTCCCCCCGCCCCCCTTCCGTGCTTTCACAAGATTAGTAAAGTATGTCACCGTTAACGAAGAACGGCCTACGTTAGATTGCTTCTAGTACCTACTATAATGATAAGGAATCCCGCCTTTATAGCTGCATCATTGATCATCAACTGCCGGCAACGATCTGTTCAAAAAGGCTACGACTACGACAACAAGCTCCACTTTCTATTTCTACTTTTCTCGTTAACCATTGTCGAGAGCTGACCGTCCGTTGAACGAACAGTAGAATCAATGGACCTTCTCGGTTTTAAAGGGGACTGATCCATTAACGTCTAAATTCTTTATTCCCAGGTCTGGATAGCTCTTGCTATCATAAAGATTCTTCTAGTAATAACTTGTCTGCTTTGGATTGCTAAAGATTTGCTAAAGATTTGATAGACGCAAGCAACTCGAAAAATGGAAGCGGTACGCGTGCACTGACAGCATTTCTATGATCCAACTATCCGATATAGGTTCAGCGGCTTTCCAGTTTCGACACCCTATACCGATTTCTGCTTTCAACACCATTTGATGGTTAGAAAGGCGGACGGATCTTCTGCCTAGTTAACTGAAATTGTGCATCCACAACTGCGGTTTCTCAAATCGATACCGTGGCATAAGTCTATCAACCAGCAACGTGTAGTTTTTAATATTTCAAGGAAGATAGTTTCCAAGAGTGCAAAATAAATTAGAACAAAAAAACTAGCTCCACTTTGGATGCCCGTGTTTTCACGCGTTCCCTCAAGCCGTGATCTAAACGACAAAAATACGAGAGAACTTCGAGTGTGGGTCGATAGACGCCAAATTTGATTCTCATCAAAAGATGTTCGGTTTCTAAAATTGCTTGAAATGAAAGAACAATATACAATGAATCATTATTAAATAGGTATGTTTCACATATGACAGAGCTAAAGCTAAAAATGTCATACTTTATCCTAGACTACTTAAAAATTATATATTAGTGCCGTTGGTTGGAATGATGACCTTCTTTATTTCTAAAATGCATTAATAAATTGTGTTGTAAGTTACATCTTTGTTTATTTCCTTCTATTGCGATAAGTTACTGAACGATCCTAGCATCCATTAGATCCCTCTTGGAACTAGCTCGTCGCCCTAAACCTGTGAAATCGCTATCGGTTGAGCTACGGCAAAACTAAGCAAATAATATAGCTCGTGAATTTTTTTCAGCCATGACGGTATCTTAAAATCTCAATGACGAATGGTCATTGAGACCATGGTCATGGACATTGGGACCAGCGAGACATTGGACCATTCATGGTGATTTCTCAAAATCAAGCATTTGAAACCTATTCTACTTCATCCCATTAGAGTCTTGTTTTTTTTTTGTGATCTTCATTTAAAGAGATGGCAGAGCAAAATAGACGTTTTTCACGAATAACGATTTATTATATATTTCATTCGGCCATTGTCTGTCAGTCCTATGATGTTCTAACTAGAGTTCCGGTTTCATTTATTTGAAACCATAAAGTAAATCATTCAAATATTTTTTCTGTTTAATTTCACCTTGTTTAAGTGCCCAGCTAGCCATGTGTATTAAAGCAGAAACGGCATAAAAATTCAGCATACGTCCATCTGGTTAAAAAAAGCAGTTAGCCCATGTTTAGCAGGTGCAGTGTACACAGTTGCTACCTATATTGGCGGCCATATCTTCAGTAAATATACAATCGTTGGTATCAACTAACGGAAACACTATTCAACATAGTAGCTTTTTTAGCCATGCATGTCAACAACACCTTTTATCTGAAGAGTTCAATAGTTACGCCACACGCTGGATCCCAGTTGTCGCTTACTTTTCGCTTCGCCATTGAAAATCATGAGATTCATAACGTAGTTACGTATCACCATTGAATAATTTCTGTACAATTGGCTCGATCCTATTCTGAGTACGTGTTAAGTCTGCAGACATCAAAAGTAGCTTTTTTTGGTGCCACTTGGTAGCTGACTCATTTTTTTAGGTCTAACTACCTGCCTTGGCACAATAACGGGCTTAGTGCATGGAAACGGTTCAGGAAGTAAGGCACACGTGTCGTAACTGCACTCTCCTTTAAGGGTGAAAGCTATACGACCAGTTATGTCTCGTCACGGAATCAAATCACGCTAAAAGCGGGGCAATAGACGGAGTTGATAGTCACGAGATCGTAAAAGGCTATTTTACTCTATGTAGCTCAACTTACCTATAGCCTTCAAGCATCGAAACACTTACCTTATTTTCTGGCCTATCACTCCGTTCGTTGTCTCTGTTATAGTATTTAATGTTGCTTTTCATATCCTTAACGAAACATTATTAATTCAAACTTACATACTTTAATTAATCATACTGTTTCTGCGCCTTGCATGGTGGGAGTGTAAAATGGAAAAAAATGGTGGCACTCATCTTGCCTTCGTGCGTCTCTGCGAGCAACCAAGAAAACTGGGACACAAATTAGATAAGAGAAATGACGTAGTTGAGCATCCCAGGCAGCTCATCGAAGGTATATCCAAATAAGATCGAAGCAAATTTCACTGCAGAAATATATTACTGAACGGAGGCTCATGAACCTTTTTATACTTTTCCTGTATTGGTTTCAAAATGCCCTAAGGCTATCGCACGAAAGGGCGTACCGTCAAGGGCTTATCAACTAGGGTTATTGAATAGGTCGTAAGGTGCTCAATTACCTTACTACCCCAAGGATGGCAAATGAAATGAGTTTCGCTTTTTAGCATTACGAAATATTTCCGTTTTTTCTGCGCTAAAAAGCGTCCAGGAGGCGTTATACAGTTCGAGCCAATTATATGGATCACACACTGCACGATTAACTTGCAATAAAATGTCTACAAATTTAACATGCGTTATTGGGGCCGTCACAACTAATTCGTTTTGGATTCTCGAAAAATCGCGAGCTTCTGTGACGCTCAAACAACAGACAGACACGCAATTAACTATATAGGAAGTAAAAGTATACATTTCCTTAGCGTGAGTAACTTAATCTGTTGCCATAATTCCGATATGTACGGCCGTCTCTTTTGAGAGCGATAGGTTAAAGACAACAGCCGCTACTGAACAAATTAAGTACATTTAGAAAGAAATTCCCTAATGGACTAGTATTGTTATTGAATACTTTGCGTACCATCCCTTCAGTTGGTTATACAGCTTTTTATCAGCAAGCTAGGGTTCCGTGACTTCTCGCGCGACAAGATTCACGGAACTCCGTTGTTTTCGTCCATCTGCTACGATGCTACTCAGGAAAAATTTCACAAATGCCGCCGAAAAATAACCATTATCACATGTATTGCTTTACCGCATAGAATAGTGCAACATGTTGAAGTGGAGTTTCTTCTAACCATATTGACCGACAACACCCAACCATCCATTCGAGTCTCCTATATTGTTTTCTAGCCCATACTGACAGTTATCTTCCGTTCTGTCAGAACCAATTCGGTTGGCAGATTTATTACTGTACAATGTGCATCTGACTTCGACCATCGTAAACGTTGTTTCGTTAAAAAAACAAACAAACAGCGTTTCTTCTTCTTCTTTCTTTTAGATACAACGGTTCACAGGAAGCTCCTGTGCGACGATATCAAACGATAACTATTTACGTCTTTTGATCCCTCTGATACTTTTCCGTCTGCATGAGGCACCTGCGTGTGACAGCGAACGATCGAATCTACAGCCGCAACAACAAATGCATGCTCACGGCAGCGAGATAAATAACAGATAGACGTATCCGCATATTCTCCTAGACAGATACGATACGCGGGATTGTTCCATATGCAGGCGTAGGAGAAGCTGCCAGTAAAATGATGACTTCGTCGTGATGCTGATGACAGCACAAGTCAACCACGAATTACTCTGCCTACGTATGTAGAAACAGCTTCGAAGTAAACGGCACCTCACTTGTAGAAATAATGATAGAGTTGGAAGTAAATACTAACGTATTTCTCTTTTGCGGCCAATGGCAAGCGGTGTAGAGTCCCCATGATAGCTTGGTGGCTAACGTACTAGCCTGCTAATCGTAGGGACTTGATCTTGTGGTCTGGTTCGAGGTTCGTTTCGTGATGGCTGGGAGCCAGCCAGCCGTTTGTTCTGATGCCGGAATTATGCCTAACGACTATAGCGGACTTACAACTCAAAACATGAAGAGATTGATGTAGAGTAGTTTTCTGGCTTTGATGATTTCTATAGAAAACGGAGGGAGTTTAGGAGACGAGTCGTGACAGAAACTGTTTAGAAATGCGTAGAAATTCGAGAAGGTAGCAGGGGGCAAAGCAAAAACGAGGCCGCGAAAATAAAAGTTGTTTACCCTAGCTGAGGATGACGGGCGCCATCTTAATATATTGGTAGCGACTGATGGGCAACAGTTCAAGCGACGAGACTATATATATATAATAATTGTGTATATATGTGTGTACATTAACAGATGAAACCCGCCACTTTTGCTACCGAAACTCTGCCTTTTAATTGGTTGATTTAACATTTCGTAGGACTGCCAAGTAAACCATATCAGTACGCTTACTGACCAGAAGATAGCAAGTGATTGAAACTGTTTTTATCCGAAGAAACTTTAACCATACACTGAGCCTTGCTGTAATCTATAGTTTTCGATAATTATATCGTTTGAAGAAGGTAATAGGATACAATATTCAGGTTTTAGGTACAAACAGGCAAATCAAACGTTCCCTTATTCCCATTATTATTATGTTCCTTTGCCAGTTAGAGTAATAAGGCAGTATACTCAACCATGGTGAAACAAAATTAAGCTGCTTAAGTGAGCAGTCCAGCTCCGCAGTAATTGCATCCATCAAATCGAATAGGTACTTTTTATAGTCTTCACGCATTTTACCATAATAGCGGTTTTGCCTAATGAAGCCTATTGTAGATTCGACGGAAGGCAACACTCTCTGATTACAGACCACATCCTGTGACAAGCTCATGGTCTCTTGCAATCTGATGATAATTTACAGCTAATGACCATAGCCTTGACAGTGCCCTATGAAGTTTAGTTTGCCCGGGCTAAGCAACAGATCAGTGGCCTCGGCTTTCCATCGGAATACGAGGAGTAACGACAAATCGGTCGAACGTAGTACCAACAGATGCGGGCCTAACTATGGTCGTAACCGTGTTATTACGATGCCTAGCCAAAAGTCACCTTAAATCGTCGTCGGTCATTATCTAACGAAGCAAATAGTCGACGCCACCCAAAGCAAGCCTGCCCTATTGATGCTATTGACATCATTTCATTAGTACTATAGCTGCCTTTAGGCGACTGTAGCGGACTAGATGCACGCATGCATACATACGTTATAGTATAGTAAATTCGACAAAAACAAATAATAGTTTTGGCTGGTCATACTGTCCCGTGATAATACGCCACCCGCTCGAGAAGAGTCGCATTATCACATACAGGTCAAAGATTAGATGCAGCATGGAAAGCACTGCTTTGTTACCACGCATGGAATTAGGAGACCGTTGACTGTCGCCTTTAAATTGTAGTTAACAGATTTGATCAGAGAAGGCACTGCTTGCAGAGTCGGCCCGATGCACGTCGAGGCTTGACTTTCGCTAAGATGTATGTACTTTTGAGCTACCGTCACATAAGTCAGAAAGGAGGCAACGAAAAACGAGAATAATCATATCGCATATATAGCGTTAGAATGTTGATAAAGGTGAGGGTGGAAAGTTTCTGTATTAGATGACAAAGACTGGCCTGCACAATTTGGCTTATCTACCATTATGGACACCTTATCAAGTAAAAGATTGTTCATTTGAAATTTTTCACTACGTCCACAGATGGATAATTATAGTTAATTACAAATATATGCTCAAATATCGCTTATGGGCCTGTTATTATTAATCGTGTGCTACTGACCCACTTTATCGCCCTTTCTTATCAAAAGCTTACAAGACACGGGTAGTTTAAACATTATCTGAATCGGTCAGAAAAGGCGCCTTTGGCATATACCTACTAGAAATACCAACAGGGTAGAGGATGACGCGTTTCAGATTATGGTCTAAGGCGAGGTATTGGCACAAGCTTCTCTAACGCAGAGGTAAAAAGCCGTAACACTGGGGGAGTAAGGAAGTTTGTGCACCACATATGCCCACCTTGAGGGTGCTAGCGCAGCAGGAACGGATTTGCCGGAGACCTTCTTGCAGAAAAGAGCAGGCTTTCGAAGGTCAGGCTAAATAGAATCCCAAGAAAAAAAAAGATGATCTTAGCATGTCGGATTCGCACGCAAGATGGAGGGGCTCCAACTTTCTTCCCCAGGGACTATGCTCTTCTGGAGCGCGGGGAACTCGACTACGATGACCCTGACTCGTCGATGTGGTGGCACACCTCTTGTCAATCCGTAGTATTATTAAAAAAAGGCCAGGTTTAGTTTTAAGTAAGGTATAAGAAAGAAATTGAAAATCAGTGAGTATTGGTTTCGGCTAGAATAGGTCCAATTGTATAGATTGACTCCCACAGGAGGTAAGTGTTGTCCTGGTGGCCTGCAGTCCTATGCGAACCGTATTTTTCAAAGAAACAAAATAAAATTCTAAATGACCGTTAATTGGGGCACTCAACAGCGATAAATTTAAGCAGCAGATAAGTGATGGTCACACGCCTATAAGAACGTGTTTCCTAAATAACTTTCTTTGACATAATTTCTCATAGTAAACTGCTGAAAATGTTTACGCAGCAATCGTCACTTTGGATTATTATGGCTGCCCGGTATTGTGGGAATCATGCCTAATAATACTGAGTTATTATAAATAGAATCTGCTACAAAAGTGGCACGACGAGATCAAACGAAATAATAGAATTTTTACCTATCCTATAACTATAATATAAATCAATACTGGTGTCGATACGTATCGATCTCGAGACGTAATTGAATAATTAATCATTCGTGGATTCGGAAGAATCTGTGACTGAGTTTGAGCCTGACGGTACGACCAAAACGATTGTATACATGGGGGACTGCAAATTCATGCAAGGATGCTCGTGCTTCTCCTAGCTCTTTTGTACACAGTCTGTGTGTTCACAAGCAGAGATAGGTTTACTAGTCAAGAGTCGGTTGCGAGCAGCTTCGACAAGATAAATACAAACAACGCGTACTGGCCGTTTGCACTGACGGGTTGCTTTAAACCCTTTACTAATCGTCCTTTTTTCTCTTTATGCTACGTATGACTAGAAAAAAGTTACGTTTAGTGTTTATCTTTTCAAAGCATAACATTATCATTTTGTGCTATTTTTCCTATTGTGGTAGAACACCGAAGGGTGAAGAGGGTATCTGGTGTTCTCGAGGCCATGCAGGCTGAATCAGACGAGATTTCGCGACTGCAACATCAGCTAACAACAAAAGATATTTTTACATCGTACTATTACTATTATGTTTCAAATGGCGAAAAAAAACCTGATGGAATGATAACTGGGCAATGAATATGGCGACGCTGCCGGCGACGTTAGTTAGACGTGCTATTGTTCTTTGACCCAATTGCTGCTATTATTCAATATTGGTCCCATAGCACACTTGGTTCAGGGAAGCGTGTTAGGAGGTATGAGCATGTGCCACTTTTCGGTGCCTTACCCAAGTGTACGTTTGTCCGTCGAAGAGTCGGTCATCCCACAAGATTCGCTCGCATGAGGACGACGATGCCGCGAAAGAGGTAACTATAAAAAGAGTAATTATAAGCGGGACTCTATCTGCCTGCGATAAAGACGTAAGGCAACTAGGATTAATTAGGTAAATTATTGTGTTCAAAACGTGTGTTTGTAGTAGTAGTAGTAGTAGTAGTTGTTGTGGTTCGTTATCGACACGAGAAGAAATCGGGCGCCAGTGACTCAACGATACAGTAACTTCATTTATTGAAGCGCCAATAAAATGTAGTGGGCCGTTAAGTAAGAGGGAGCTAAATAAATAACGGGCAAAATATACTGCTCGATAAAACTTAACCGTCTGGTATAGAAGTGTGTTGCGTAAGAATGTTTATGACGATTTATGGCGATACTTTGAGGTGTAAAGAGGTACAATCAGGTCTCTGGACACTAGTAAAATTGAATCGACAGTTGTTTCGTTCAGAGTATTGTTTGTAGAGCTAAGAAAGCAATGTTGTATGATATAAGGCTATATGACGTCTTTGATGAAATGCTGACGTAGCTCGAAACGTCTATTTAGCTTTTTGGTGTTCAATTTGTCTGACGTGAGAAAGGACGGGTGCACATGGAAAAACATATAGAAAGCTGCCAACAACAGTCCAAATAGTTTTTTTTTTTTTTCTTAAACGAAACGATGCTGTTTTAACCAATAAATACAACGTTTTTAACAAGGAAGAAGAGCTATGAAAAACAAGCATGTGTCTATGACCGATCAAACACGCACTGATTCTATATTAAATGTCAATATTTTCATACTATGTGTATAGATTACCGTATGTGGGAACAGTCACGGAAAACTACCAGCTCTTGACCATATTTCTGTCCCCCCGATCAACCGAAACGAACACGCATACAAAACATA
Source organism: Varroa jacobsoni (assembly GCF_002532875.2). Classification (NCBI taxonomy): domain Eukaryota; kingdom Metazoa; phylum Arthropoda; class Arachnida; order Mesostigmata; family Varroidae; genus Varroa; species Varroa jacobsoni. The sequence goes on from NW_019214105.1 coordinate 124,502, forward strand.
GTTGACTTCAATGCCAAATCGGAAGAACTGTGATGGCAAAGACTTTGTTGGGCCGGACCTTTTTTCCAAATATATAATATTCGTTCACACACACGTAGACACCAACTGTCAGCATATCATTGTCGAGTATATTTTTGCAGATTACCGCAACGTTATTTTGAAAAGACTGTTGATCGTCCACCTGTCGACCCGAATCTCACCTGACAGTAACAATTACGTATAAAGAAGATCAATCATATACGTTAGAGGCGAGTTGGCGGCGTTTGAGCGGCGTTTAGACAATCTAGAATATCGACTTTTTGCTACGGCGCATACGCTGCAAGGAGCGTAAATTCGAAATCGGATACAAATTGGTCTTCGTAATGGTCATGAGTCATAAATAGCGAAAGTACGAGCTCAGAGGCCAGTCTGTTCAAAACAAGAAAAGATTTTTTTAGATTTGAGCATACTCTTTTCTATGGCCCGATGGTAATGCGTCGACATGTTAATTAGATTGTTTCAGCGAAGATGTATAGTAAACGCTATCTAGGGGGGCCTGTTCGCGACTTGTTATGACTTATGGGTCCATTGTGTCAAAATGAATCGAAGTGGGCGTTGTTTGATGCTCCGTTTCGGTAGAAGAATGAATATATATTTGGACTTAAAGCAATAACAATACATTTTGCTCTTGAAAGAAAGGTGTGTTTATGGGATTGACACGCGACAATGCATCTGGCAGTGGCATCAACACTAAACCGATCGGTCTGCAACAACGAATGGTCAGGAATCGTCACTAACGCCACCTATTTACTGTACATGGTAGGGGGAAAGGCTGCGAGCAAAAAAGGCACCACTGAACATGTACGATGTATTATTGTCATGCTTTTGCAATGATGGCAGTCTGAAGTGGTTTAAATAGTAACCCCCCAAAGACGACAACAGTTGCACTTCAGAAGTGTCATTTGTGGTCACAGATACTGAGCGAATCGACCTACTTGTATCTAAGTAAAGTGTCGATATCATGGTAACGTTCATCAATGTATATTGAATAACACTTTTTTGCGGAACGAAAATTATTCGTGTATTAGCATCGGTGTGTCGCTTCCTACCGCTTCTCTAGCAATATAGCAGAGGTTTCATAAACTATGAAGCATTCTATATAGGAGAATCTTTGTGTGTTTACACCCACATATTCGCGAGACCTCTATGTAACGATGATATAGTGTATTTGTTTCATGGTCAGCGGAACAAGGAGATACTTGACGTTGTCCGGGCGGATCCGTCGGTAGCCTATTGGCTACACACCACAGAAGGCGCAACGGATCAATACGGATTCATTCGTCTTGTAGTATCGTGCCTGAGGCGCCATCAACTAGTCAAAATACGTGGTGTCTTCTTGCGTTTCCTCATCGTTGAATGCCTCTAAGCTGCATCTCCGAAGTGGTAGCAGACTTTGCAAATTAGAAGCCCCGCTTCAACTGACGCCCTGTAGTCGGTCAGTTGTTCACGGAAGCGTTAGAGTAAAGCTTGAATCTGTCTCCAGGATCTCTGCCTCATGCGAAACCAGTGCGCGCTCCATTCAAACATAAATATGGGTAACTTATATATATGTCGGTGCGGCATCCGCAGTGCGTTGTCCTGGGCACGACAACGGATTGTGGTCGACCTTTGGTAATGGCAAACTATGGATATGAGACACCTGTACCGTAACCGCTAAAAATCGGTAGCCAACCGCGATGTATACAGCCTAAACTCATTTGTTTACCAACTTGGATAGCTACGAAACTGGTGTTTCGGTGTAATATAGCTTGGGACACACTTTGCTTGACCATGACGAGTGTTGAAGATGCCATTATTCGAAGGCTGACGAATTATTGGACTGTGGTCGCGGCATTTATGGCCGTTGGCAACCGAGTAAAACGTTATCAATTTATTTGGAAACAATCAGTATCATATTAGTCAAATAAATAACTATAACTAAACGCCGTGGTTACGGGCCGTTTAAGCCGTTAAGTTCAAAGTCACACGTTTGTTGATGCCTCTGTAGGATTGCTTTTGTTAGGATTACGTGGACCGGCGAAACGGACGTCTCCATTAGTTGGTGCGGATTGTAAGCCCAATTATGCTACACAGACGCACGAAAAGTAACAGAATAATCTCCAAAGTGGGGAATTCACCAAAGCTGAGCGGATTAACGAAACTGAATTTATTAATTCAAATGCCCGTTTTTCTATTTTATTTTAAAGAAGAAAAACATAATGGGGTGCGGTCGTTTAGAATTTCAGAGTAATAAGGAATTGATCGATTCAAGGTCGATTTAACAAACAGTTTGCTGGGCCTAATATAAAGCTTTTCAAGCAATGTCTGTCGCTCGGAGTACTATGTGATTCCACTAAGTGCGTGTGAACAGCGAAGGTGGCCATGATATCTAGCTGAATTGCCAATCTATTTATCAAATAGCTACATAGGTTAGCTATATAAGAGGAGGTCGACAGTACTGACAGCGTAAATTTCTGTAATTTCTCTATTAAATGTCCAGATTAGCTTCACTTAGAGGTTTGTTCAATAGCAATGAAGCCCGTGTATAGCGTGAATGTAGAATAGAAGAAAACATGCTACAGATGGCACCTATTGTACGATAAGACCCCATCAAGAGTAACGCGGATCATACAAAAGGGAAAGACTTGCCGGGCTTTTGTTAGCAGGGGGCCAAAATAGCAACATTTAGCTAGTTGATAATCAAACGAATGTAAAAAGCCATATGAAGCCAATCTAGCTTTATCTGTGCCATGGGCAAGAGCAGCACAGTAAGCTAACTAGAGATATATTGTGATGTGAATGATATTGAATTATAACTTATTTAAATCAGGAGAAAATGCAAAGAAAACATCAAGAAAAACAGAGATTGGAAAATGCACAGCTATACTGAGCGCCCAACATGAAACAAATATCATGACGGCACACCGCCTAGAAGTTATTTGTGTCATTAACTGATAGTGGTATGAAGAGAAATTCATTTTAACCGCTAGAACTGCAGGCCCCAGATAGCCAAAGACATTGAATTACATGAATACGAAAACAGATGCCACGGTGATCCTTTAACCAATCAACTTGGACGTAACCAATCAACTTGGAACAAGAGACATAACGTAACAAAGGTCAGGCTATAGAGAAATAACTAACTATTAAAGTATATATACTGGCTACTCGCACAATGGTTACCCTCAGATGAACTGGGGCTCAGCAAACACTAAGTCAGCTTCTCCTGTTCCATAACACTCACCGTTCAGTGCTAATTCCTTATTATATTAGAGTTACTCACATTTTGCATATGTTCTTCCAGGCAGTACGCTAAAACCAGCATATCCATATTGACGAACAGGCTGGTACTTTTTTGTTAGACGCACGAAGCAGATTATTGTATAGTCATAAACATATTTTCAATTGCATTAAGTTCCTGCGTGTGACCGTCTCGGTTGCATAACATTCGACGGCGTAGAGTGGACGAGACATTTAGTGGTATTCTATGAATAAGGTATCTACAAAAGATATATGATTCAACTCTGAGTGTTATCTACAATTGTCAAAGTAAATTTATTTTATAGATAAAAATAATTTAATATGACGCTTTGTATGTCAAACGACAAAAGAATGAACTTGGTTCAGTCTGATCTAATTACAATTGTGGAGCAAGGGTTCCTTCATACGACCAAGCTGAAGTCCCAAATTGATTCTAAATCGTATGGTCTGTTCACCGCCCACCTTTGAACTGAAACGTTTATGCCACGTGTCATATATATATATATAGAGTAGAACCCATTTTTTTTTAAATTTCATAGGCCTCTCTTTTTAATGGTCAGTAGTCTTCAACCTAGGTGAGGCCTGCCCATCGCTACCATATCTTTGACCCCCTTTATGGATGGGCGACGTGGTCTGTGTAGGCGGCGCGTTTTTTCAAGTGTATTGCCATAGTAACCATGAGCCCGCGGCCACAGCCCGTTCAAATTCCAGCGTTGGCAAATTATTAATATAACATTTAGTTACTATACCGTTTCACAAGTATGTTGAACAAATTTCAGATAAAGTTAGCAGAACCTATCTTAATCTTTCTAAATCTCCTAAACCTTAAACCTTGGTGCAATATCTTAGAGGTGATTCCAAAAACTTGTTTACACTGTAGAAATAGCTAACTATGCTAAAAAAATTTAAAAAAAGCCTATTTATGGTTTGAGCTCTTATCGAGTCGACATTTTACATGAGCATAGTGCGTACGTATACTCCTGTATTGCCCTCTTCGTGTGGAACAGGATGCAATCGTCTACCTCCTATGAGAAGCATATCAAAGCTAAATATTTCAGTACGCCATATTTTAGTCGTCCGTCAATCCCGCTGCTGCCATTACTCTTGTCCGTGCAAGCAATACATACAGATGTATATCCGTTGTTAAATTGACGTGGTCTCTGTACTGACAATGGCACAGTTTGCTTACAACGGCTACTGGTTTAATCGCAATCAGACCTCCTCACTCAGACCGATCTGGCCTCAGACTGCGACACCGCCAATAACTGAGCTCCGGCAACCGGCTTAGAGACGCCCCAGATCAGATGGCAAGTATAAGCACGCAAACAAATACACAGATTACCAGTAGATGACGACGATGCTCTGCATCGGGAACAGTCTTTCCGAATTGACTATTGCGGTCATGACCTTTCTGTCACTCCCTGTGCTTTTTCTTTTTCTTCTTTCACTTTTTCTCTCTGTCATCCTGACTGCCTCGATGATTTGGTGATGACACCCTATCTGCGGTAAGCGTCGCGTCTCGCTCCATCTCGATCAGTGGTGGGTGGTCCATTGCGGAATATGTAGAATGGAGTATCTTGAGTGACCTTGCCGCATTGATTGTCAGTCGTTTCGTTTGCAGGTGATAATCTCGCGCAAACATATAACAGATATAGGGATACTTCGGGATCTACGAATACGGTTCATAGCATTGGAATTGAAAGCAGCTATCGACATTGTGCTTCGAGACGCAGAAATTTCAGAGAATCGACCAGTTTCATTGTGGATTCAAACGGGGCCGCAAACTCCGTATGTTTCGAGCGTCATGCGACAACGGTCGGCGGATAGCCTTGCGGTTCTAGCTTCCATATTGTTTGTAGCACTCTTAACATCTTCAGGAAGGTCTCAGGAGGATGGCGACAACAAGGTGGTGGTCAATTTCGAAGAAGACAAATGCAGTTTTCTAGAAACAAATGATGACTTGTTCTTGTGCGAATCTAACAAAACATGCATTAGCAAGGCGCTCGTATGCGACGGACATCAAGATTGTGCGGACAATTTAGACGAGTCACTCTGTTTTTGCTCTAACGACGCCGAGTGCGTCAAAAAAAAAGGCAAAGGGTACAAGTGTGAGAAGAATCTAGAACTGGCGATGTCCAATTGCAATCCATGTCCCAAGGGAAAGCAATTTGTCAAAGATCAATGTGAAGACATCGACGAGTGCGCAAACAGCAACGACGTCTGCGCAAATCAGGGTTCCTGTCTCAACTTTGACGGCGGCTATACGTGCGTGCAATGCCCGAAGGGTTACGTGGCGCATATGCTTGATCGTCGGTATTTCGACGCGGTCAACAGAACATCTGGATCACGAGACGGTCCAGAACGACGTCAAGTACTCCGGCGACTTTTTTTATGTACTGATCTAAATGAGTGCGAGATCGATAACCCGTGCCATGCGTCGTATTGCGTCAATACCGTTGGCTTCTTCCAGTGCGCGTGTCCATCTAACCATGCTCCTCATACAATGCCAAATGATTCCCCAGATGCGAAACTGGGATTGGAAAATGGCGAGTTCGCAGATAATGTGTGTCGCGCCATAGGAGGCGAACCGCTGATTGCCATAGCGGAAAATCAGTCGATTGCAATTTACGATATGCGAAGCCGCGTGCTTATCAGAACTGTAAAGTAAGTTTTTGATAAATGTTCCCAACAGGGCTATTAGTGGCGTTTTCTCATCCATTATGAGCTAGCTCGTTATGCATTGTTTTAGTTATCGAGATAAGAGAAGAACAAGGTTAGGTTGATTAGAAAAGCTATGGATCGTGTGCCCATAGAAGTTTACGAATTACATTTACTTGGCACTATTCGTATAATTTCGTATCTGCTGTACTATTTCCAAATATATAGTGCCTTTGCAACCCGTAGGTATTTTTGAATGTCTAAAATTTACTTGATTGATGATCGATAACACCTCGAAAGGCCCAAGGAGACTTGATCTAATTGAAATAGTTAAGTGATACAAGAAAGACACAGTACTCTGATACGAAAGCTGTAACTATCGTTTGTAACAAAGCATACAATAACTGCGTATCAGTACTTCGAACTAAATTTATTTGTAACCCAATAGTACTACCATAAGTATTTAATATAACACTCTTTGGTACCCAAAAGAAAATTCGTTCCACCTATCTGTCACTGCTCACATGACTATATATATATATATATATTTAATCCTGGCCCATTATTTTGTTTATCTACCTTTCAGAGTCGATCAGGCTATCGTTGACATTGTCGCATATAAGGACATCGTCTTTTTCGCTCATCGCCACCAAGTCTGGGAGTACCGAGTGGCAACGGATGTCCGATCACTCATTGTCGACCTCGACGAGCACGATAAACAGCTAAACCAGGCATTATCAACGTCGATACGTCGGTTAGCCGTCGACTGGGAGAACAAGAGGATTTATATACTGACCGGCGACACAATCACACTTGTGAACTTCTTCGGACGTGGAGCTACGATCATGCCGCATCGGGGAAGCGTTACAAGCATCGCCGTCGACCCTGTCGAACGCTATCTGTTCTACAGCGAGCAGGGCAACGTACGTCGAGTGCATCTTGACGGCACCTCTACACCGGAGCTAATCTTTCGCGCATTAGCAACTGTGTTATATGAGAATGTGCAGGGTGGAGAAGCCATGGCCCTTGACCCGAATATTCGCATCATCTACTATATTCACGAGCGGGTATTATACAGCTTCGACTACGAGGGCCAGCAGAGTGCTGTGCTCAAAACTGAGGCACCGTTCGCCCGTCTCGAACCATTCGAGGACCGCTTATTCGCAAGTTTCCGGGTCGATGCTAGCGGACTAGTCAGTTTGCATCGAAGTGGGTATACGTTTAGCCAAGAACCAAAGCAGGCGGCTCGTCCAGACAACATCATCACCTTTCAGCCCACAAGACCAAGAGCGATGTCAGTCTTACATGTCGCGAAATTTCCGGAAAGCCATAAACCCACATTACCTTGTTTTGCCCCTGAAGTGTGCCGAAGTGGCTGGTGTTTCCCACTACCGGATCCCAACGCGGCAGGACACCGTTGCGTCTGCTCTCCCGGCGACGTGGATCGCGATTGCATTCGAATTCGTCTCCACAGCTTCAAGCCCAAGAACGCGTTGATGTCGTCTGCTGAAATTAGTGCGGCAACAGGCTCGACAATTACGTATCGATACTCTGTCATCTCCTCAGGCTTAATTGTATTTATTAATCTAAAAATGATTCTTTGAGGAAATGTGACAACAGCCGTTGGCTGGTTTGTACGAATAAATCAGTTAACACCATTTATCATGGAGGATGCTAAAACGCAAAAAAAAGCGGCCTGGAACAAATAAATCGCCCGCCACTGTGCAAACCAAAAATCGACCAAGAGTAACTTGTATATATATTGTAGTTGTAAATATAATTATCACTCACTCGTATAAATTTGTGAAACCGCGTTATCGTTCTTAACTTCTTCGTTTTTTTTATTATCAAATCGAATTTACAATAAAGCGAAATTAAAGTAGCGAATATTCTTCATTGTTTTGCAGGGGAAGAGTAAATAAGGAGGTAAACTTCCTTTTTATTTAAAAGGAAAACAGAACTCTGTTCATTTGCCAGAGTTGGAGTAGCCAAGCTCATAACAGTAACCAAACGTCTACAGCCCACGAATAAAGCTTTTTCGAAATGGAAATTTGATAAAATTAGCTATTGCGAAAAGTAGTTAGACTATTACACTATTGGAAGTACATCGTCGAGCATCCTGCATCCATAGACGAAATTAATCGTCCCTAATTAAAATTTTCCCGTTTACACAATAGTATCTCTTAGCACCATTTTTCAGTCTTTCGCTTTATGATAGAAAAAGTCTTGCGTGTTCATTGCTTCAAGACATACTAAACCTGGATGCACAATGAAAATGGGAACAAGTGCAAAACTTCTAAAAATCTTTCATACGTGCGGAAATTTCTAATTTTCTTTCTCCAGGCCTTACCTTATTTCCTAATGCGTTACGTTAGGGAAAAACAAAAGTATTCTAAGGCAGTATATTCGTAATATGCATTACACATGTAATATCATAAGTGAATCTCACAATCTTTAAATGAAGTTTACCGAGTAGTGCTACCAGGGTACGTAGTACCAAAATTCGTCGCAACGTTTTTCATTTGAACCAAATTTGATTGTGCCCCCCTGACATCTCGATCAATTTACACAATCTACTAACTTCTTGTTCCTTCATTACCGGGCAGTGAGGATCGTAGGCATATGTTGCCTTGAGGTTTGCAGGGGACGCTGTTAGGGACGTTTAGAGGTCATTTCCTTAGGTGCGTGGGTCTTGCCACTCGAGTTAATAGGACTACCACCAAAAAGTTACCGACTAAAAGCGCTTTTAATAGTAGAATTCTGTACAATTACGTAGCATTATCTTGGGATGAGGTTAGAAGTTGTTGCCGAGTGTTAGAACACATCTGAATAATAGATTTTATAATATTTAGGTTACGTGGGCAAATAAGTGGCCAAATCTAGACCCTAGATTTTCTAATAACAGTCCTAATAATAGTTTAGAAGTTTTACCTACTTTTTGCTCAAAGATCGCTTTTTGGCTTTTTAGTTAACTGAGTTGTGTGTCATTTGTATATTCTGGTCAAAAATATAAGTAATTAAATCGAGTTCCAAAACGGTTACTGAAAGCTCTGTACGCTATCAACTTTTGAAATAAAAACTGGAATTACTCAAGCAACAGAATGCACTAATTCAATTAAATTTTCTTATAAATTGAATTTTTAAAGAGTGCTTTGCCTGAATTTGCCTGAGTGTTTTGCTTGAGGAAATCCTTACTTACAATTCAGTGTTAAAGACTTTAGCTTCGTTTACACTACATTGGAGCTTCGTTATTAGTTAGGAGCGACTCGTTGAGGAGTTTCACACGGTGTGAGCGTCACAGGAAAGATACAGCAAACAAAAAAGTAAGCTTTTCGCGAACTCAATAAATAGACGTGATACCGCACCGTACAATTTTCGATACTATGGTATCTGTGGAGGCGACGAATGTATCTTCCGATACAATCCCGAGCGCTGAACATCATAAGCGTACAAAGCGCAAATTCATCACGGAAAGAAAATGCTTCTATTATATGCCTCGAAACCTTCGTGAAGCGGCTGCTTTAAGACGTTATAAGGATCTACAAATTGAACTGATAACTTTAGTTAAAGGAAATTACCATTCAATGGCCAAGAAAGCACAATCAAAATAAAAGAGACCGCTAATTTATTTGCACCTTAATAGAGTCGCATTTAGTAGGTTGTTCGGCGCGCCCATAAACATTTACATATCTTTAAACTAAAGAAGCAATCTGGATGCTTTAGCGTATTTGCTTTCTCGTTATCTAGTGTGTATTCGATGAAATTAACGTTTAAACAATGTAACCCCACCAGTGGACTTCCCTAGTACATAGAACTGAAATTACATGAACCGTAACTGAAGTTGTGGCTTCGAAAATAGTATCGTACATGGTCTTAGGCAGTCGTTCAGCAACTGCACGATCGGTGGCCACGCCGTTTGTTTGTAAAGAAAATTTAGAAATAAAGAATAAATATACAGGTTTGTATTACAAACCAATATGATTGGTGATACAAACATTAGATATGTCTAGATATATTAGCTTAATTTCAACCATTTACTGCGAAAAATCCAATATTTCATAATATCAATATCAATTGAAGATTAGGAATGCATAGTAGTTTCAGTATTTTAGAGCCGAGGGGTTCAGCAGATGTTTTATCATGCATGGAGTAAGGTTTGACTAGGTATAGCTTAAAGGATGTATACAAGCAGATTCAGGCTGTGTTCGTTAATACATGAATGCACTAGATGACTCTTCTGTTTATAGTCAATTCATAAATCGTATGTAAAATCATTTATACTTGTTTTCATAGTTTTCACAATAAAACCATAAGGGATATATCCTTATAGAAATTTCTTCATGCACAGTTACAGCTTTAAGACTATTTTTGTAGGCTGCATCACACAAAACGCCGATTTTTGCTGACACTTCAAGGCCTACGTTTTCTTCTGGACTTATTTGCTGGGTCTGGGCCATTGACGAATGAAGCCCCTTTCTTTATTCATCAACGCATCATTATATCTATAAAAATACCTTGCATCAAATGTATACTATGCATTTAGCTAGGTCAGATGTACTTGACGATTTGACTAATTATCAACTGATTCTAAAGAAACAATATTTAGATATTAATCATTTCTTCAGTCTTCTTTACTGCAAAATCGATGTTACGATCTAGACCATAGGGTAACGGTTGTGTTCGTTCGAAAACCGCGAAACTACTCTATGTAAGTGCGGCAATTTGCCGCGTATTTCCAAAGCTAACGTAAGTTCGAAGCGTGCACATACGATCCGAACGTCTTAATACTCTTTTCTAAGACCTGAGATCTCACATACATGGTACCGTCCGCAGTTGATAATACCGTGTGCGCCCCCGACGCTCCACGAGCTGATCGGATAAAATGCTGGGGACCACGGCTTCACCATTCATCCTGTGTAAAGCATCACCTCCGAGAAATACTTTGATCATAAAATAATCAGTATCTAATTGTAAGCTTGAATTCTCAGGCGCCGAATAGGTTATGAGAAGCTATAATAAAAGAAAACAGAACAGTCGTGCGATATCTTTATATTAAATGAACTACAAACGAAAGTTGTTTAACTGAAATTTAACTCTACATTTCCGTCAATTGTGTTAAAAATAGGCATATTGATGATGTCAACGTTTATCGTTCTCGCTGAAAGCAATCAAATAGATATATGGTCAAGGTAAAATTTTGAAGGCAAGAGCAGACGATAAGAAAAGACGGGGTACACATACGTCCATGACACCTAATAATTTATAACTCATTGATTTTGCGCATGAAATCATGTTTATTATCTTAAGGGGCAAGATCACGAGCATACAGAGGACGTTTGCTTCTAAGCAATACTGTTAAGGCATATTTAGTTCTACTTGATCAATTTCCCTATCATTCCTTGCCCTAAGATGCGCGTTTTTGGAATTACACAGCATACGTTACACGAATCACAACGGAAATTTCTACACAGACTTACCCATTAAATACACGTAGCTATAAAAGCATATGCTATCTTTGTGTGAAAAAATAGATAGAAGAGCTGGTGCGTAATTCGAACGCCGTTGTCCATTTTTATCGTGGGTCCATATGGGATTTATGGCGCTTACATAAGCTAACCAAAGTTTTTGCGTGCGTTTATCTCATCACATATATTCTATTTATGGCTGAATTTGCACTATATACCAATATGTAGCCTTTGTATAAGCAGCACGAATTGGTCGGTAACGAATTCTTGTATCAAAATATTTTTATGTTATCAGACAAACGTTATGGCTGAGGCTAACGAAAATCGTCCTCAAATGAAATGCCCATCTATACTATACCGATAACGAAATTTACGTTTTTATTGGACTTCAGGACTATTCACGAAGTTTACAGTTAGTTAGAGGTACGTAATAAGATAACTCAGTATATTTATTATACCGATTATGTTACTTACATTGATTTGCATTACAATCTAATGTGGCCATGAACGCCGATGCTTGTTCGATCGTCTTACGTGTGTCGACATAAACATTTTATGATAGAAAAGTTATTTGGGATTCAATAAACTCGTTGAGTGGCAATTGTCAATAAAATAAGAACCAACAGCTGTTTCTACGTAGGAAGGCAATATATATGTACCTTTAACTGGGTCGTCGTGACATGGCACTAATGATTTCTAGCGTCTATCAGCGCATATATAAATCGCACACCTATACAAATCATCCGCTAGGTATTTTGTCCGGACCTTTCTAACACTGCTAAATATATGCCTACCCATTGTATTCATGTAAACTCTTACGGGTAAGCGATGTTGTTCTTTGTACAGAAAAAATTGAATCAAACGCACGTCACATGCATGGAGGGATGATGCCTGCTACGTACCGGTGATCTATTAGTGGTTGACCTAAAAAAGGAGCGCATTGATACTTATGAGAATAGACGCCCACTTGATCAGACTTGCAGCTGTTTTTTCCTGCTGATTTTAAGCAACAAGATTCATACTACCGTTTGATCGTGACCTGGCGTAAGCTTGGCCACGATGTGTTGTGATGGGTAATACATTGCTGATCGACAACATTTAACGCTACTTGTCGACCTGTACAAAGCAGGATTTTTTATTTAGCCACGTGTACAATTACGTAAGTACTCGACTTAAGTAGAAGTAGTAAAAAATCTGCAACTAGTAGAGAAAATGATGTGTCAATTGATTGACCTGAGAAGTATATGCGTTTCAACGAGATGCATATTTTTTCAGTATCCAGCTGTAACTACTGCAGTTAAGTCGAACTTCTATAGCTGACGAAAACTGAACGTCTTTACGTCCGGGATCTCGAAGTTCCGAGATCTAGTCCGTACTCTTTTGAATTCCGCACCTGCTGCCACGCCGTGAAGCAAAAAGTCTCCAGACAAGGGCAGCCAGTTGTTCAGTGCGGGTCTTTTTGCAGTGGAGCTTGGCAATGCCGGAAGCTAAACAACCAGATCAACCAAGCAACAAAGGTCAAAGATCGGTACAAAAGCACCTGAAAATATCAGAGGCGTTGCTTAAGCCAGATGGGGAGGTGAATGAACGCGCGCCCACGGTGGCATCGCCCACTAAGGGAAATGCAGCAACAGAGGCACCAAAACCAGATTTGGAACCAAAGGCGTCAGTCAGTGTGTCGGCTCAGAAGGCAGCCGGAGCGTTGGATATCACTGATAAAAAAGGTGAAGCGAAAAAGTCCAAACCTCCAGAAGCTTCATCATCGAGTTCGGTAAGCACAAAATATGTTGGCCTTTCTATTTAGTAAGATCCTGTTTTTGATTGTTTTTCTGCAATTCAATCGAATACCTCATTTTATTTATTCCCGAATAAATAAAATTCTCGAACATCATTAGCTATTACAGCTGGTTATCGGAACTGATGTGTTAGGACAAACCGATATGCCGCTAGAGATAACCGTTGATGACTCTGGCTTGTCCCTTTGAGGAGTTTCGATTCCACGGGTAGCAAAGTGAAAGTTGTGTGGGCAATTCTAGGTACAATAAAATTTGTTCGATGATTTATCGGCAATGAAGATATTCCGCCAGTAAATTTTGTTCTTTTTCAAAGAGCACGTTTTTCTCACGGTCTGTCAAAGTTGCCGAAGGAAATTATTTAGTTTGTTTGCTTGGCTCTATGAATCTGTCGGACAACCCTATGAGTGTTCATTAGAGAAATGTTGTTTATGATTGTTAAGGGTTTTTTTAATGAAGGCTTTACAGACGCTCGTAATTTATTATGACTATGTGATTTAGGACACTTCGGCCAGCTTGCAGTCGAGTGATGGCTCTGAGCGAAAAAAAGTCATGACAGTTGAGCGGCTTACTGAGATCGGTGACGAGGTCATTAAACTTTTGGCCAGAGAAAATAGCGTAATAAAGCAACGAATTCAGACTCTGAACCGTCTTACTACCCTTGTACTCAGGTAAACATGTAACTGATATGATAATTTACGTTGAAGCGTGAGCATAACAACAAAGATACGAACCGCTTGCTAGCCGACGTGCGTTACATGGTAGGTCCTTCTACCTATTCTATTATTTTGATCCTTTTTACGGCAGCTGCGCTTCTGCATTGCCACCTACAGCTTTTCTACGGCTCTGCTTTTCGAACGCAGTCGACAAGTACGCTAGAACATTTTGGGCTGTTAATGATAGTAATCATTGTTTTGCAGCACCGCACATCACCTTTCTGGCAAGTAGTTCACAAAAAACATCCTATTGCTGGTATGGTATCTACCTAAAGTCATGTAATATCCTCCACCAGGCTAAGGGACACGTGGACGAAACAGTTCATTTAATAAAAAACGGTGTTTTGTTATTACAGTTTCACCGAAAACGCACGCAAGCAAACCTCAATCGAGTCGCTACTCCCAGATCTGGAGGAGCTTATTAGAGCTTTTGCCGAAGTAAGCCCCAACGATTTCCGACAGAAAAGGCGTAGATCAAAATCCGCCGAAGCACCCCGCTAATTCAATGTGTAATGCGCAGGGCTATAATGGCTTCCATAAAAACAGAAGCCCTGCAACGTGACGTGCCTGCTACCCCGCAAGCTTATGATAGCAAGTGATTGCATACGAATTAAATTGAATATACCTGTAGTGAGCGACCTAGTGTCTCGGTTGTACTTTTCAAATAAAGTCTAACTCCACGTTTGACTGAATGTCGAAAGAAAGAAGGAAAGAAAAAAGAAACAAAAATAACCAACAGAATGTTGGCTTTATTTCTCAATCGAAATTAGGTTTAGATGAATGCGCAAGCAACGAATGTGCGCATATTCGTTGCTTGTTACGCTAATGGTGACACAGACCGTTACTCGACGCAAAGAATTAATTAAAAAGAATTAAAAGTAAAGAATTCTATTGTCACCCTTCAATAGTGCTCACGGTATTCTTGTTCCTTCATCGAGTTCTTCATTTCGTAGCGCAATTCGCAGCGCTAATGAAGCAGTATTCTATCTACGCGGCGAGCGAGAAACATAACATCTGATCCATTTAAATATAAATCTTGTGAAGGGACAAGATGCATAAAGTTTCTGGATGCGCAATGTGTATTTCAACATTTCAGTATTATAGAAACTATGCGACTTTAGAATAAAATAACAAAACTGTGCAACGTAATCTTATTCCAGGAACGAACAGTTCGGGGACGAGGCAATACCTGCTATTTAACTAACACGCTTTTCTGATCCAGACAGTAGATACGGACTAATCAGCTGGATGTTTTGAGACGATAAACCAACACACGAGCTATGTTATTGTTATATTCAGCAATATTTTGTACTAGTTTTTCTTGCCATAGCAATTTCTTCCCGGTGGCAATGCAATGTCGATTGAATCGTATTAAGGTCGATTGCGCTGCTAACTTTGCAAATCCGATTTGCAAAAACCGCAAAACAATCGCCTTTATTATATAGTTAGTACTAACTACGAATCCGGTTCAATCAGAGGTGGGCGCGCGACTCCCAACGCTATCGACTAGCGCTGATTATTTAACTATTATATATATATTTACACATATATACATACATAGATATGGTAGGGTCGACAGTCGACATCAGCGCCATACGCTTTCCAAGCTTCAACCTATGTCATCGCCATTCGAAAGCCGCGTGTCTCCAGCGCGTTACGTTGCACCATGTTATATTTTGAATTTTCAATGCGGCGTAAATGTATATTCGTATAATGGTGGACGCATTCAATCGATGTCTGGCTTCGCATTGTTATTCAATTGCGTGCGCTGCCTGTTGACAAACAGGGTTCAACCCTATCCAACTCCGCCGCATGGAAGACGTGCGCTCATACAGAAGCATTGGGCCTTACGAAACATTAATAGAAGAAAGAGTGTAGTAAACCAGGCCTCGCAAACCCATGCGGCAATGCTTGAGATAAGCGCCAACTAAAAGACGACGTGATAATGGAACTAGAAACCATACTGTGGGCAACTTTCGAGCGGCATAATTATCGTTATCGTTTTGTTCCTCTTCTTTTAACGCGGAATTTCGCAGCGTCCTGTCCACCAACAGCAGCAACGGGCTACTCAACGGCGAAGCATATGCCATGAGCGACGTGGAAGAAACAGCGACGATCTTGATATCGCCGATGCGCGTGCCATGACGGCGGCGTCTACCGATACGGTAGTAAAGAAACGAGATGCGACATAAACTTGAGAAAAAAATAAGTTGGCAGTTGACGCGACGACTTGGCTCACTTCATCTACATGTGGCACTGCTGCGACAAGCCAGCCCAGATCGCATCACTTGAATGACGACGTGAATATTTATACTGGGCGGCGTCAGCTCCTCTGGGAGGAGTTGATGAGCTTTTCTGCCTATGATTGGAGCTAGTGGCAACTATTCGAACGATTTTACTCGCTGAGTGCCAATGAACGTGTGTTGGGTCGCGGAGCAGGCCAAGAAATTGCGCAGTTGTTCTCTTCGAGAAATGTTCAGCTGACAGCTATAATGACTACGAAACTCAATTGCGAAATCAATCATAGTACTACGACGGTGTTATGAGGCCACGCGACTCAAAGGAACACCGCGGTGCTTTGTCATTCAGTTCGACTCTTTGGCTGATCTATGACGAAGAATGTCAGCTTGCGTAATGCCATACCGCCTTTAAGTATATAGGTAATTCCGAGAAAACAACTCACCTTAGCTAAAGCGATACTTGGATGTAATTGTATCCGATATTTTCAAAATTACGCTCCTAATTGACAAACAGGACCAGTCCAAGCTGACGCTGAACTTGATAAAAGCACAGCTTAATGTACCTCTAGATGAACATGTTGTCTTGCACTAAGCAAACAAAGCTCATGGTTTCGACATAACAAGAGGAAACAGCTCCATAAATAGTTGCACTTCGTCTACATCAAACCCTTGTCTAACGTTTTGCACGCGGTTAGCCGAAATCTCACCAAGTATTCTTTAGAACTCACTGCAATCGAAGGTTTTTACCAACTTTTCAAAACTATATACGTCGTACAGAAGCTGTTTGAATTTGCATATCTGCCGGTTCTGCTAAAATCGCTGATGGTTGACGGGCACTTTGTCAAGAAGAACAGATCTTTACCTTCAGCCCATTGTTCAATGGCTTTAACAGTTATAGAAGGTCGAATACGGTTATTGAAAAAAAAATATCTGCTTACCGCGGCCAGTAACCAAAACGGATACCTACACTATTCGAAATAGAAAACATGGCGGTAAATTGCCCCTGAGAATGATGGCTACTACTAAGGGGCTTGTACACCCTCTAGATATTTAGATATAAGTGATGCCAACAAAAAGAAATCAGAAACTATGAATAGTATTACAATGTTATCCTTACGGGCCACTTAAGGATAACATCGGTAAGCTTTTCATATTGATATTCGAAATTATTTCTGTTGCTGTTACCGCCTATAATGATATATTGGCTACGACAGTTTCATTTCTTTAGAGTTCCTGCCAACGAATTTTCTGAAATAATTGAGAGGATGCAGGAATTATCCTTACTAATCAGATTCTGTCTGTTAGGAACTGGTTTACCGGCAAATATAATAGAATAAAGTTAGTTATATTTACACAACGCGAAAAATTAATTTTCCGATGTGTAAAGCAGAAGTATAGTTAGCTGTTCCAAAAAAAAATACTCATTTCTTAGCTGCGGGTCCGTATATTTCTAACCGTAGCTTACGCAATCCTGATTTTACTTCCACTCCATACATATTAGAATTTATTTAACAACAGCTGCTCAACAACTGATTTTTGAAAACATCGATGTTCACGTATTATTGTATAAAATGTAGAAATTTCTCATCTAACGAAGGACACAACAGCTAACTGGAAAAAATTGTTCTTCCTTGATTTCTCATGTGCTGCAGGCTCGTTGTTTTCTCTACCTTCAAGCAAAAATTATTGGAAGATTTCAAGTACGGATTTTTGAAAGGTGTTCACGCGCAGAATGTCTCCGAACACTGAGTCATAAATGGGTCGGGCAGTGCGCTAAGTGATTGGGTCCTGTTATTGGAATCCCGTTATTGGAAACGTGTAAGCCATCTATTGGATGTCCATTAGAACGAGTTGTAACTCTTGGCTCATCACATTTAATAACAAGCAACTTTCGAAACAATTATCCTTAAACTTTCAGAAAAACGTTCAATTGGGCGAGAAAGTTTAGCTTGACGATCAATTACAAGAAAGCAACAATGCACCAGTCTGCCGATGTTTTTGATTGTTCTTGGTAATATTTTTTAAATTTTTAACAAAAGTCGGATTTATGCTGATGATTCACAAAAATGTCCAATATAAAATCCAGCTTTTACACCTGAAGTTAGAAGTTTTTTTAACAAACAGCAACAGCAAAACACAACCTTTTTTCAGTTAAACTGGTTTCATATGAATTTCATAATTAAGAACCGCTATCCTATTTGAAACTATCTCTCTAAATCACTCCTCGGATCAATCAGACACTTTTACATAAACTTATTTAAAAACCATTATTCCATCTAGCAAATCAAACTACAATAGTTACTATGACAATTCATTATTATATGACTGCAATAGCTTTCTACATTTACGGTAATATCAGAAAACAGTATTTTTATCTACCCCACATTACTCCTATAAAAACAAACGCTATTGCACTACCCATTTAGGCTTACGGTGCACATGACTATTTGTATAAATGTTTCTCCTTTTTTGCCAGAACATTATACCAACAAACCATTACACCCCCATTTACTGCAATGGTAAAAGTCGTCCCATGTGGCCATGGGAAGCTGACCACTTAATTTGCGCCTCATTTCCACCATCTGCCATCTGTCCATTTTCCCTTGGCGGATTTTCCGAACCCCTTACCGAAGCAGGCCGGGGGTAAATGCCATGCGTTGGAGTTGCAAGGGCAACAGTCCATCGTATTTTGATAGCATCAGCGGTTGACGTCGCTGACCCTCTCCCTCTGGGTTGAGTTGCGCGGACGATAAAACGTTAGCGTTTTTCGCCGGCGCGTTCCCCGCCGGAGGGCCCAGAACCGTCGGTGCCGTTACAGCGCGTTCCCGCCTTGCGCTATCGACTTAGCGGAGCCGTTTTGACGTGATTTCAACGCAAAGAATTTTGCTGCTGAGCCGATCGTTGTTGCTGCTGCTGATGTTCTTAGCTGGTCTTTTCAGTCGTTCGGTCGTTCAAAACCCTTCGGTCTACCGCAGACTGTTACGGTAGACTAGTTCGCGGGCGGACGTATCGTCGTCAGTGGTGCTAACTACTAGACAACACAGCGGCAACTGTAAATTTGCTTCTATCCTGACACTTAGCAGTTGTGCAGTTAGTTCGTCTCAGTCGAGCTATAGTGTGTGGAGTCTAGTCATCTGCGGAAAACAAAGAGGATTTGAGAGAGGGAAAAATTTACGATTTTTCAGCGGTGAAGTGGTGGACACAAACGACCCTTCGTCGCTACGCTTATCTCACCATCCTTATTATCAGTATTGTCGATCGGTGGAAATCTGGCATTTTGTCAAAAGTAACTGTTGTCATCTGTCATTATCTGTTGGAGCGCGGCAATATGGTAAGTTCATGATATGGTGAATTAAGTGGAGAAAATGTAAGTGTTCTTAAAAACGTCTTGTTGAGTACTGTTAGATGGTTACTTGATTTGTGTCACGCATTATGACCAACCACCCATGCTCCAAGATCCAAGTTACCTGTTCCACTCTGTAAAACATATAAAATTAAGGAAACGAATAACAAATGTTTCAAAAACACCATTCGTTTTCCTTTGTCTTTAGCTTGTTCAGAAATTAGGTATGTAGGATTTAACTTTAAGTAGTTATAGCTCTCATAATGCTAGTTCCTAGAACTTTGTTATAAATGCATTGCTTTTATAGAAGAGTGACGTGGATAATTGTTGTTTATTGTGATTATGGTAGAAGATGATATGAATCGAGCTCAATTCAGTTAATGCATATGGAGTTGCGAACGATTTCATGGGTATATCACTGTTGTGTAAATGGGGTTTGAGGAAGGGCTAGCCACTAAGATACTGCAACAATAGCTTTAACGTCAATATGAAAACGTCTAGACAATAATGACGTACGAGGCACCTATACACACCAACCTAACGGTTCAATTGCACACGATACAACCCCGTCTTCCATCCAAACAATACGATCATAATAGTGAAGATACATCTTACCGTACAGTACGAAACTGTATTGAGCACGCCTGCCACGCTAAGGCACGCGCACGTATTTCCTTTCCGTAAATCCCTATTGGCGTCCAAATGCTGTAGGCGCAGCACGGTACACATGCAAGTTTTGGTCGTATAATTTCCATCCAGTGATTTTACGGCCCGGGAAAGGGTAGCAGCATCAGGAAGTGACCCTAAATCAGGCAGTCGAGTGTATTCACCAAATCAGCTTTCTTGTAATTTCACGCGTACGCTGAATGCAGATACTCACCATTTCCATCAATTACTGCGACTGTTTTTCGTATACTACAGCTATTATCAGTCATAATTATTATATCTAATGTATGTAACTAATACCATTTCCTAGTAACTTTGTTTTTAGAGACAGTGTTATTACAAATTTGCTGATTTCGCATGTTAAGAATCGGGAAAAGGCTCGAGGGAGACTACAGCCGAATTTAACGGATACCTAACTTTGCGCAATTCAACGACTCAGATAAATTTGTGGCAAGAAGTAATTTTGCTCTGCCTTATTGCTCGCCATTAAGGTACTGTTCAGGCTTTAGATAGCGATTATGGATTTGTATATATTTTAGTTAAAAAAAATGATCTAGCCGATCGCCTCGCTTGTAAAAAATTGTGAAATTTTGTAATAATGTAGCCAGCTACAAAAATCACGTGCAGACATGTATCCTGAATGGTAGTTGGCCTGTATATATTGAGCCACCATGGAGCATTTTCGGTGATAAGTGATTCGTTTTCCATATGTAGACATGCCAACCTAAATCAACCTTATGACCTCAAGCAACGATTCTGTAAAAGTAGCAAGGTTAAGTTTCACAGAGAATTCATTGCAAGTATGACATAAATTGCAATCACGATACGGCATATTTACAATTCCTGATTTAAATCTTCTTTGAATCAGCAATGCTGTTCTGAACAAGCAAAAATTCTCCCCAAAAAGGACAGACAGTTTTTCCAACGTTACCCGGGTATATTGGGCTAAATGAATGCTAGCTAGATGTCAAGCGAAAATTTATTGCATTGTCTACATTATCCAATTCACAGATCGCATTTCCTGGATTTCACCTTCCTTGTTACCGTATGTATTAACAAAAAGACGAATACGTTTGAAGGTGTGCGTAAGCATTATCAAAGCTTCAATTGTGTGAGCCGAGCATAAGTTCAATTTAAAAGTCTTAAGGCAAGCGGCAAAGGTCGTCATATGAAAGACGGAGGTCGCTTGTTCTTTGAGAAAATATCAGCTAAGGTTATTTTTACAAACCTAAAACAAGGCTTAGGTCAAATAAAATCTAAGAGGAGCTTATGTCGAAAGCATTCAGCAGTAAAAGCAAGATCAGAACTCACTTGCTATCGTTACGCAAAGAGGTCATCAGTGGAGATCCACGAAAGCAACGGTTGATTAATGCCGCAAGTAACGATTAAATGATGTACTTCAGAAATTAACTCATCAGTTTCCTAAACCGCTCTTGGCAATAACCCAAACCCTCTTTTTAGGTCATTAAAAAGTTATTCAATTCTGTTCAACGTACCAACACTCGATCTGCATGCTCTAAAGTTTCGTACATCTTTTAGTGATTGTACTCTAATTAGTCCTTTTCGTTCTAATTTAGCTTGCGACTACGAAAGAAAGAAACAGAGACAGAAAGAGAGAGAGAGAAAGACTTGTTGTAAATATCCATCGCCCTAAATGGCACTCAATGGTTTTCAGTTCCGTATCGTTCGGATACTCGCGGGAAGTCATATTTATTTCCAAATGTCTATCACATATCAAAAGTGGAATAGTTATTTGACTATTGCCAGCCACTTTAGCCTGAGTTCTCTCCCATAAATCGACGCCAAGAAACTTTTACGGTTTTGACTTGGTATTATGGCGCTTGCACGACACGACACTACCATCACTAATAACACAACTGTTGCTATTAGTGTTTCTGCGCACTTCGGCGTCTGCAAACAGATGCACCTTTGTGAGTTACCAGTGTTGCCGCTATGATGTTCAGCGAGCAGATGATATTAATGATGGTGTGTGCTAATAATAAATTGTCGTTCATAACCTCTTATTGCTCTATCTGACTTCTAAAACCACTATAGCCGCAATCTGCTGCGGCGAATGCGGCGCCGCAGCCGATGTAGACATTCACGTGGGGTCGACAAAACCGTAGGAATGAACAAGCGGAGGGGGGTCAATAGGCTACAGTATTCGGCCCTTTGATTGGCTCCACGTCGACGACGACGCCACCTCTTATTATTAGTCCCCCACTTGCCAAATGTCGCACAATTCGTACCAGCTAGCAATCAGCTGTCAATACAACGTGTGATCATTTGCTACTTGTACTGTGTGCGCCTAGCGTTTACTCGCAGAACTAACAGTCAAGGTCTTCTGCGTTGACTCGATAGCAAGGCAACAGGCGTCAACAAAACGCTAGCAGTTACAGATCATCCGAGTAGAATGTTCGGTACCTACCACAGCGCCCAGCAGACACAATCCAGTGTATAAAAACCGTAAAAGACCGGATCACCCTGACCGATCCGAAGTCATCGGAAAAGCAATTTCACGACGCTACCGCCTCTGGTATTTGCTATTCGAGAAATTACAACCGTTGCTAATAGGCAAGCGGTAATAGTGGTAGTTACAAGAAGAAAAATGGCCGCGTAACATCATTAACAACATTGGCGCGATCACCAACGGCAGAAGCAGCAGGATCAATATAATCATCATCGACAATTATAGCTGCGTTATAGTATTATCATATTGACCAAATTGAATATCTAGTTTCTAACGGTAGTGTCCGGTAAGAATCTGGCAGGCAAATGTTAGTTGCAACTGGCACGCAGCCAACCAATCTACACGCTATTATTACTGCTGACGTTATACAGCAGTGGCACAGATAAAAGAAGTGCCGCTTCCATAAGGTAACAACTTTCAGAAGAGACGATTTTAAAGAAAAGATCAATGAATCGTTTGTGACCATATAAGGGGCGCGTTACATTGGTGGCCTGCTGCGGCTGTTGTTGTTTCGATATATTGTGGTAAAGACTCACTTTTTATAATAGAAGATTGGTGTATTGCAAATTAATTTATTAATGAAAATTGCATGTAGTCTTCATAGTGAAAATGCGCATGTATGGTACTTAAGCCTCTCTTTTCCGATCTCGTACTGCACTGACATCCGCAATATTATGTAGTCGCAATTCTTCAGAAAAAAATCATCAGAGGTTCTGGTTCGAGTCCTTCCAACCACCAATATCCAATATTCTGGGTTATTAGTACGAGTAGATAAGATCATGAATTCGTCTTTCCCGTGTTACAGGCATTATTGGGGTACTTTTCAATGAGAGGGAGGTGACAGATTGCTAGTAATATCTCGTGCGCGTGTTGATGCAGTGGCAAGCTATTTGTCTATTAAACATAGGGACAGATGAGATACTCAGGTTCGTAGACTGGGCGTAAACGCTTTTCGCCTCGTCTTGGAAAGGCCGCCAACCATCGGAACCAATAGTTCTAAAATTTTTGAACTAAACATGAACATCAAAAATATCTTTTAGCAATGGCTAATTCTATTTTATAATGCACAGCGGACCTCCACTCTAAGCGCATGCTGTTGCCTCCTGTTGCTCGGTGTCACTCTCGTGGCTGAGCCTGCCAGTGCTCAACGGCAAAAAGTCTCTGGAAAGAAGGCCACAACAGAGAATCCGGCTTACGACGATTACGAAGAGTACGATCAGGGAGGAGATGCGGCAGCTGATGGTGCCAATGACAAGGTGGCTGCCAGTGCAGGTCCTAAAAGCACTTCGGCCTCCCCAGACAAGGCTGACAGCGATGACTCCGCAGGAGCTCATGGCCTTCTTAAACATAGGTTACGTCTGAAAAACCGCCCTTCGCCACACCCAGCTGTTCGGCCCAAACCTACGTTACCCAGTTTCATCAAGCATCCAGCAAGTACGTGAAAAGATACTTTCATTGTGATTTATCATTTATATTTAGTTTAGACAACATTTATGCGTGTTTGTTAATTACAGACATAAATTTAAAGCTGTTGAAAAACGGTTGCAGGTTAACTGGTCATAACAGCCCGTAGGTCAACAAGTATTTTTATGTAGTAAAAAAAAGGCAGAAAGGCTTAAGGCCGACGTAAATTAAATACAGCTTACGTTTGGTTGCTAGATTATAGCTAAGGCATCCAAGCGTTTCACTCAAATGATTTAATCCGAAATTATATTGCATATATCGTCTGGTATATGCGGACTTCGATAGAAAGTCAAACGAAATCCCTGAACGATTATTTAGACCCATTTATAATAGTCAAAACATTAATTAATAAATTATCACTAACAGACAGTTTTTACTGCAACCCATCGATTATTCTTCTTTTGTTTGCCTATTTATACTTTTTCAGTACTACATATTTTGTTTACGTACTAAAGTTGCTAAAAATATGAATGTTTGTTTTTGCTTAAAAAGAAAATTCATTTGCGCCATTTCCAAGATCTGTCATCGTCTTATTTTCGCTTACTTCGAAAATTAATCATTTTCTTGATCCATATTAACAAGAACTTTATCATAATAAAGTTAACAAGCATTCTGATTAATATATATACACCAAGAAAAGTTTTACATATAAAATATAAACTTTTCGTCTTTTCTGACGATTGCAAGTGGCTTTGGTGTTATCTATCGGCGTCGACGACTAGCCCCTATGGCATCACCTTGAATTATCTATAATGCGTATCGGCTAATTATAGCCACTTGATACCACGTACATACAGGTCAGCTGAATGACGTGATCGAGCAAAAATCCTGATTAGACTATCTACCTCCCGCTACTGCCCGCGTGGATATAGTGATATCGAGGAAGAAAGATACGAAAAGAATGATAGAATTCGTGAAAAACGACAAACCGCTCAATGCATCAGCGGCCCAACAGACATCTGTCCTTGTTCTTATATGCCAGGTTTATATTCACTATTAGAAATATCAGCCGATCCCCGAACAAGCTAATTGTACAGCGAGTAATTGCGGTACAGACAATGGCACTGTTGCATTCTGGATGGACTTAATTTCATTGATCACACGATAAGTGTGATTAAATGTGGAGGCGATTTCGTTGATTAAAGTTATATGATTGAAAGCGTCAGTCTGTACTGGAAAAATCATATGATAGGATTTTGTGAACAGGAAACGCAAAGCTCTAATTGAGGCTTATACATAGTTGTCTTCCAATCTATTTTACAAAAATCAATCTATTTTATAGTGATTTGAGTCTTTGTACTAACTGGTATTCTAATTCACTTTGCAAATTCTCTGAAACATCTTTTTCTTTGCTAAGACTTACTGATTATGATTAATACTTTTGCAACAATTTAATGTTAAGCTAAATTTCTTTTTTAAATTAATCTAAAATAAAAGTGTTGAAAAATGTTAAAAAATGAAAAAAATTACGTAGATTTTATATATATATATATATATATATATATATATATATATACTACTGTTTATTTCTTTTCTTTCACCCTAACGGGAATTTATGATTGATTTAATCAGATATTGAGGACCTAGGACACGAAAAACCACATGTACAAAAACCTACGGAAGCCCCACTTCCTCGACCAAAAGCTACAAGTGCTAAGCCGCACAGATTCAGGTAAAAAAAAACACATTGCCATGTAAGTGATCAAGTCCTAGCACCGAACGCGTTATCAATTAAAACATAATATGAATAAAAATTATCATTTTCTGTTCTATCATTGAGGTGACAGTTTGTCTCGTATATAATTATGGTCACATTCAAATGAACTGAATTTATCTTACTGAAACACTTTTTTCGTTTGCATATTCACTTCTTTTTTTGTGTATAAACGTTAGTTGCTGTAGATCGATCGATCTGGTCCATTCAATGTGTATACACTCTGAAGTGCACACCCGCTTATAATCTATTTGGTTATAGAATAAGTAGCTTTTTCATTACTGACAATGAAGATATTATGCGAATGACAATTACCGTCTTTGCTTACTTCCGAAACAGAGATTAGACCACAGATTATGGTAACAATAACGTCTCGTCTAAGAGTATCCTATTTTGACATAGTAACAAATTCACTTAGCCGTCATGTTTCTACTAAGCAGACCTTCGTTTACTGGAGATTATAATTCTTTGATCTGTCACATATCGAACTTCCTTCCTGTGTTTATTCAAATATTTGCTTCGCTTTTGCAGTAGTACACTGCGGAAAAAGCAGACTCCTGCTCCTGCTAAGGACGACGCTGACTATGAATATGATGATGAGCCCGCCGAAAAGCAAGCTGCCACTTCTGCAGGCACGAAAAAGCCTCAAAGACCTCGCAGACTTTAATAAAACACACAGAACAGTTACAGAATAAATTTAGCCAGTTTGACGAAGATTTCCCGAGAGGAAACTATGCTTGATGTAAGAAGCCCATATATATATATACAACTAGCATCAATGCGCCATGCTGTACTAAAGAATTGCGAACGTCAATCTTGTGAAATAATATAATAATAAAATATATATGGATAAGGAACCCACACATTGTGTTTTTCGTGATGCTTCCTTTATAATAAAATTGAACAATTCTGCTTAACCCAAATATTGGTAATTTACTAATAATGTAGAAAAGGTCGCACCAAACGTAGGTGGTGTTGCAAACTCCTAAATAGTATTTAGATTTACGATTCGACCTCTCTAAGCATATAAGCCTACGGCAAGTATCGGTTTCTTTGCTTCGATTTACTATGGACACGTGGATGAACCCAGACGGCGTTCCGTCATATTACTGAATAAATTACCTGCTGTAGACGTAATCATTCAATTTGTTCGACAATAATGTGTTAACGATACACGATTAAGTAAAAACATCAATTATGTGGGCTCATTTATATGCATGTTAGCTAAATTTTACTCTTGATATCTAATTCTCTAAAGAATTAAGAAGGAAGAAAGAATTAGATACCGAGAGATCAAAAATTTCTAATAAAATATTTTCTAAAATGAAATTTTGCTGAAATGCGCGTTGGTGACAGTTATAATGCAATACCCTAAGAATTTTTACTTACACAATATTCTTTCAAGCAGTGCTGCTCGCAGAGGTAATTACTACATCACATTATAATCTATTTGTACACACGAGACATCAAAGGAGGACAGATGTATACTTGAGCAAATGAAAACAGTCGTATTTTAGTCACAGCAAAAGAAAAGCTATATTTATTTGGCTGTCGATGTCGTCTAAATCTATGAATTATTTTGCGTATGCAAACTTAAGTCAGTTCAACGTGCAAGCGCCTATAGCAAATAATACATAATTAATGCAGACGTATTAATAAATTATATTTTTAGTAATTCGACCTGTCAACTAAATACAGAAAGTTTTCAGACTGAAATTCTTCCTAAAAATAATTTGCTATTTCTTCATTAGGAGATGTTGGAGAAAACCTGTTTTTTTAGAACCCGAGAAATCCCAATGACCCTACAGCAATGTCGAGATCTAGGTACGGCCCGAACACAGGTACTGTAGGGTCTTTTTATAACTCTCTACATTAATTCCTCCTTTCACTTGCGTCATTTCCTAAAATTACATGAATTAGCAAAGTCGACGTCATGCTGCTGCACCTTCTTTGGAAAGGTTAAACCGTTAAAAACCAGTTTATTGAGGTGATTAGTAACCTGTGATGAAACGACGGCCAACACCATATTGAACAAAGGATAACACGTGGTTCAAGAAAATGGAACATTAGCTCACAAATACGGTTTAGTCAAACTTTCGGTTCGGTTGAGCCCAGTTCCAGCCTAGGGCTTTAGGCAGGCATAAGCCCCATATAAAGATCGTGGGATGTTGAACAACCCAACAGACATCAGCATACCAATATAGTGCCACTCATCGTAGCTATTAAAAAAAGGTTCTCTTACTATCTACAGAAGCTGGCCACGTAAACGATAATAGCATTAGATAGAGCAATTTTTCAAATGTATCTCCACAGAAATATTGGATTTTTTAGTAAGATGTATGATTATAAAAATTGACGTTGATCATTTAGAATAGAGCTGGTATATCCTGTAGATTATTTAAATTTAACAACCTTTAAGCTTTTTTGTTTGTGATACAACGTACCTAGCGCAACGTTCGAAAATAAGCGGGTCAGATAAACCCCTCAAACACATGATTTTTATTGACACCCATATAATCCGTCTATCGACGACTTAATTTCACCTGTATATTGTAAGACAAATCGTTCTAATGCTGTTCAATGCGGCTAGTTTCTATTGGTAAAGTTCAGAAGTCATCATTGCCATTATCACCATTCTGTTGTCCATATGTAAATTTACAGCAAAATATCTAGATTACTTTTACAATAATACAAAGTAGACAGTAAGCTCCCAGTAAACGATACTTGTATAACCTATGTACATCAGTCGCAGTATATAACCACTGATAAAAACCTACACGAGTACGAAAACTGATACAGTGCTCACGTTTTTGGGAGATCAGCACAAGATGACCATCTGCACTAAGTGATAGTTGAAGCAGTGCTGATTTCTGAATGCGATCACGTTATCGTGGGCTTCAAGCACATTGACAAGAGCTTGCAGTGAAACGTATCCCAGACCAGTCGAATATTTTTCCGTATAGTTGCGGTCTCCACTAACGAGAAATCCCACGATTTGGTATAGGTTATCGATAGCTGCGTTTAAGAACCCTTGTGTTAAGTCATTTTTGGTGACCGTACGTTCTCGCCAAGCATTCGTGTGTACAGGCTCCTGCATTGGCCCAGGAAAGTCTGGAAGCCCATAGAGTCTCGCAAATCGTGCTGGTACACCTTTTGGGGAGGTTACCTTGACGGGAATTAATGCCAGCTCAACGTCATTTGCTGGCATGGTTTTTACGAGCTCAACGAATTGCTGTGGCTTCTTGTATACTTCTGCTAGCTGCTTCAGTAAGACCCGATCCCGAAGAACAAAGAATCTGCTCCTTGGCGACTCACATTGCGGCGGCGCAATCTTCTCGATGAGGTGTCCAAACGGAAGCGAATACGGCAACCATAAACCTAATTTCGCAAACGGTGGCCGTTTATTCGGGGGATACTTTATGTGTTTTGTGAGCAGATCATCCGTTTCTTTACTGAGATGGGGTGCCGCGAGTATGCTATCAGGAATATCGTCAGGAAAGACAAATTTGCCAGAATATCGAGTTATCGCGGAGAGATCACGAAAGCCTGCTGCGCGTGCTGAGCGATAATTCAATGCAATAAAAAATTGTCTTCCCCAACCCGAAGGTAGGATGATGTCGCAGCCTCTAGAATAACCCAGATGATCTTGGCTTCCGCCGCGAAAAATAACAAGAATCGGAATTCGACTTTCTTTAGCACCGAGAGCCAGTGGGGTTCCTGAAATAATCAAATTATTATTGCTACCAATAAACGATAAACTACCTATTTATAATGTAACGAAATAACTAAGAATAAACAATTGACCCTAGCTAAGGCATTTAATGCTTCTTAATATATATATATATATATATATATATATATATATATATATATATAAGGAACCTGAACTTCAAATTTAAATACTGTAAAGCCTTAGATTTAAAAAAAAATTTTGGCATACACACGGTCAGAAAGCTAGTGCCATTTGCAGCACTGATTTTTTTCAGTATCCATTTTTTAAAAGGTTGAATTTTATGAAACAGTATCTATTTCCCATTTTACCGAACCTTTTTTGACTTATGAGGGAGCAAGAGAACCAGCCCGTCTTTCTTTAATAGCTCCGCCTGCCCCGAAGCTACATTTTCAATGCCAAACCGAAACATAAAATTCATCACATTGAGCTTTATGACATCACCACCCTGGAAACTATATGGGTCAGAACGCAGTCGGATTATACCGGCAACTACATTCCGAGCACATATGAAACTGAATGCCATCGATGCTAATTAAACAAAGAAATTAAAAGAATTAAGTAATTTCAGGAAACATCTCAGTTTAGTATAAATGCTTGTATATGTATATATATAAAGTTTAATTGAGGTATCGTATTTTCGCGTGTCGTTGTTATCATATGTTACACTATGACTTTATTAGCTTTTAACATAAAAAATTTATTATAGATAATTATTTCTATTAGAATCACAACCTTTGATCTGTCTTATTTGACAGAAATTGATTGTTACGCATCGCCTTTTCTAGAGATAAACACAGTCCTTTCTAAGGTAAGAAATAATTTTCCCTCTAACTTTGTTGATGGCTCACTTCTTCGCATACAGTTATTAGTGGAACATATAGCCCAATTTTTAGCCCATATAGCATCATTTTCTGGGGCTAAATGAGCTAACGACATAAGTGTTTTCAACTGATATTTTCTGGAAATAAGTGAAGTATAGTGAGCCCATTTAAGCCACGTAATAGAAGAATTTAATATACTACTCGACTAATACACTAGTGTAATTTTCTTGTCCATAGCATCAGTTGTTTTCAATAATAGTGCTAACCAAATTCTGACCCACGTAATCCCAATGAAGGTCAACTACTATCCAAACTCTTCGCGCTAAACTACACGTCAACGAGATAGTATACTTCCTTTTTGCTTAAAATTGATGCTCTCTGTTATTGCTAGTTTCCATACCACTTCTGAATAATCCGAGGAAGTTGTTTATGAAGCAAACCGGAAATTCAATGGAATTTAAATGTAAAGTGTTTGAAAATTCATAAAGATGGCTTAAAACATTTTTGATAGCCCTGGACTTCTCACTGGGTCATCCAGATAGGCTCTAACAGTTAGCCTTACTTTAACTTTCTGCAGTTCTCTTTCATTTTGCGTCTTTGCATTTTTAAGATTTTCAATCTTTTATCAGTACAAAATTGAATTACGTTCGAATTTTTTGTATGCAGTGCACTTAACCAATATTTTAAAAGTTGTTACACACACCAATAACGCTTGACGCACGGTGGCTATAAAACAAGTCATTTACGGAATGAAAAAGGAATATTCTAAATAAGACTAAGGGGTGGTTCAGGTCTTGAATTAAAAATCGAATCGTGGAGGAAGGTGGTTATATGGAAGGAACATAACTGTCAGGAATGACACTTCTAGCATATACAAGAATATATATATACAGGTTTACAAATGGAGGCTAACCTGGCACGATGCTATCATGTTGCAGCTTGTTAATCTCGTCCTGCGTCATCATTGATCTCTTAACAAAGCTCCTAGCTGACTGATCCCAAATATCGCTCCGAAAAGGAACTTCGCTTATAGCATTTTGGCTTCCTTTAGAATCAAAAGAACCTTCATCGTCGGCCTGCAAGCCGACCACTGTCGAGACCAATCGTTTGCGAGGCATATGTAATCTTGGATCTAACACAACGTTTCCGGCTATCTGTCCGTCCTGGCAATCAAAATGTATGACAGCCGATTGTTACAATCATATAGAGGACAAAGTTAATATATTGTAGCTAAAAAATAAAGGAATTCTTGAGATTTCACGTAGCTTTCTCAACATTACATCAAACTGCAGATTCCTTTTCGCACAAAGCACGCATGTCTAACTTGATATTCAAACTTTAGATTTACATGTGTTTAAAATTAATAGTTTCGCAAATGTAATCCTAATAAGCTGCGCTTCGATTCCCTAAACAGTCTGGAGACTACTCTTGCTTACTAAAATTTACACACAGATTTATTTATTTAAGCCATAAACAGCAGCAACAAAGTCAAAATTCTGTCGGTGTATATACCATTCTCTCAACCAGAAAAACTGCTTTGCACTTTTTACTGTAACCTCAATGTCAATATTATTCCACGATAGGATACTTACGCCGAGAATTCGATAACTTAAATAGTCACGCAGTTTACGCAATACAATTCAGAAAACTTACTCGTATATGACTAAAAGCCGATAAAGCATTTTTTGCGACACCGCTCCAGAAAGTGTTAAACTCATCTGGCTGCAGAGACAGTGGTGGCGCTAGCTTAAGGCCACTCTCGTCCTGAGTGAGGGCCTCACAGAGAACGCGCGCTGACAAGGGACCAGTAAGCCGAAACCGGTTCAGCTTGTCCTGGAGATTAATTAAAGTTACAGTTGGTCCTGGGAAACATCACGATGGCGTTAGAGACAAAGTATTTCGACGGATTATTACCATAGCTTAGGATTTGCTCACACCAAAGATTACAATGTTGGATGTGACGAAAAAATCTGTTAATTAGACACTCTTCGTAAATCATATATAGAATGTGTTGAGACAACGAAACAATACACAAAGTTTCTCCGCGTACAAAACATATAATTTTACCTTTGAATACGGAAGGTTCCGTGGCGCCTTCTCCACTGAAGTCAGCGACAAGATCGAGCAGTTGCTTGAAGATGTCGATCAGGGTTTCACGAAACTCAGGATGACACCATAACCATAGAATGCGCTCCGAATTCCCTGCGTCTAATGGACGCCATATGAACGTAGCCTCCCCCAAACACTTGTGCGGATATGAATCTAATGTAACGGCGAAAGAAAACAAAGATGTCTTTTATTATAACACTGACTAACAGGCATTCGAAAAAGAAACTGTTTCTCAGAGGTGAATTAAGACCTAAAAATGTGTTGATCGGAGAGGTCTGTTCCTCAAAATTTTATCTATAATTAATAAAGCTATCTTCATAACTGTTTCCCATAAACTGTCATACTGTAGACGTCAATATCGAACCTGTTTCCATTTTCAAACTTATTGTTCAGCGTGCACTACGCACCAATTTGATAGAGCCATATGGACCCTTGGAATCGACCATCTATGAACTTTTTGGCTGCGATTGAAAGGCCAGTTTTCTGCGAGCTGATGCGTTCGAAAGCTCCGCATATTGCTGCTTGCTCGCCACGAAGTTCAATGCAGCATTCATAAGAAATATCGTTGAGTAAGCAATACTTTGCAGCGCCTCTAGAAGATCGTAAAGGAAAAAAGAAACCATCTGATTACTTTAGTCTGTTGTTTTTATAGTTTTTTCCATACAAAAGAAAGCAGGAGTTTAGTTAGCCGGTCAGCAGCTACAATTTTGAGCAAACACCACACATTTTACAAAAAATATTCATCATTTGGTCTAAAATTGCCATCATGATTATGTGTAATTAATATATCCTCTTTTTATAAAGGTCGATCTAAACCAAATATTTTTTCTGCGGCAATAAAAAGCACTTTGTAGGGATTTGGTGTATACTTTAAGGCACATCACGTATAGTAAAACTAGACTATTAGAAGTTGAATTAAAACTTTGAGACAAACGAGTAACAAGACTTCTTGTAAATTTACCTGTAACACGCTCTCAGGCTCTTATCGAAACTGCTTTCGGGAATCTTATAGCCAAACTTTTCTACCATTCGAAACCTCTTGGCATGCCATATATGTGTTTCAAGCCATCGGTGACTTCTGGCTCGACGCGTATACTCGTCCTGTAAATTCCGCGGTCTTCGCCGATGTAGCCGTGATGGGCGCTTTGTCTCTTTGGCGGCTTCGGCATTGTAGCGGTCCTTGTAGAGGAAAAAAATTAATAGATATTCAACGTAATATAATGTCACGTTTTCAAACGCTATTGTTATTTGGCTTATTTAAAAATATGCAGTAAAACGGCTGGCAAATAGTTTTTAGCCAGGCTTTAAACACTTCTTTGAACAAAGCTGATGTTTATTTCAAACTAGATTAGAACGTGGAGATGACATATATTTCCTTTGGTCAAACATTTTCGATATCATACTAAACTGTGATATATATGGGCATGATGTCATTACGAGTTATAACCGAAACGTTTAGCTGGTCAAAGCACACAAAAAAGATTTAACTTATTTGATGATGTTATGTCGGTGGATTTTCTTTAGACTAAATTAATCGCAATTCATGCCTGTTTTAAACAAATTGTCTAATAGTATCTCTATACATTTTCCTATTAAGTGAAATATGTAACCAACATCACACCAGAGCAAACTAACTCCTCAAGAAGTTAAATTTATTATCTCACATAGAAGGAAGTAATTCGTACTTAGTGCCATAGAATGATATAGATAGTTTTTATGTTGCGCTTTGTGTATAACGTTGAATCCATTAAAGTAACCCATGCGTATAACTGGCTGTTCACGAAAAGTAACGCGAGGCACTTACGTAGTAACCTAAAGCCTTTTTATTATTGTCAATATTTGTATTTATAATGCTATGATAAGCTAACTCCCTATTCAGACTTGACGATTACGTCATCTTTCACATTTTGTGGCTTGCAATAAATTAGGACTGTCTTTTTCGTAGCAGTGCTAAAGTACCTGCATTCGTTTTGGTAGACGTTTCTTATTGTGGCTCACAGTTCGGCGCCTAAGATGTCTCGGTAGCTGCTGACTAACCAGCTTGCGCATTCGAGTTCTGACCGTGTTCGTCAGATTGGCCAACTCATCCTGCGACCAAACATGATGTACAGTGTATTTGAACAAAACACATAAATACACATTTATAATAGGATCCTAGATAGAAAAGGTACGCAGACATGAAGATATTGACCTATTTAATAAACATACTATTTGCCCATATAATATTTTTTATATTTTTTAGTTGAAAGAATAAAAGCTACTTAATGTACCCGATCTATTATAGAATCGACGGGCGTGAGTCACAATGTAGAAGCCTATTAGCAATATTGTAATTCGCATTGAACCTTTCTGGCGGAGACGAAGTGTTCTAAGTCTATTGTCGGTGGTAGGTCGATCTTGCGAAAAATATCGGCATTGCTGTCGTTCTCACTGGTGGTTGACTGAAGTGCCTCCACATGACTGGGGCCAACTTCTTCCGATGCAGTTTGATAAGCTCTGCGGCCTTGCTTCAAGCCCCTTGCGCTCCCGCCGGCTTCACCCATATCAACTGGATCGTCATCGCTCGATGCGGAGCGTTTTTTTCGATTGCTCATCTACAAGTCAGATTTGAGAAATATGATGACATCAGTATATATGTTAATATAGTTTATATGCCTTGAATGGGACATTTAACAAATGAGTAAACCATTTTTCGTCAAGTTTCTCATTTCTTCAAACCGAGTACGTCACGGGCACCTGTACTTTATAGCCAATCACTAAGTTGTTGATTTACGTATGTAACATGCATATCAAACTTGGTAATAACCTGCATTTTTCGCTGGCATCAAATTTCTGGAACTATGCATTCATAAAAAGTAAGATACCGTTTACAATAAAGACTCCTTTAATTTGCTGAATATAAAATCGATTACAGTGCCATCCTTCAACTTGGAACGTGCATAAATTCGAGTAATTTTACTGTTAACTCATACATACAATCAATTTATCTTTAAATAATATAGTTCTTTCGTAAAGGTTAAAAGTTGGTAAAAAAAAGATATCGACTAGACGGTCTGTAGATGTTCATAGATGTCATAAAAGCTATTTTAATATGCAATAACCGTAGATCAATTAGTAGGCAATGCTCCAAATTATTACCTCTACGTTTTTCCGTAAAAGTAATGTATCTAAAGTAAATTACGGTGTAGCCTGTTCATCCCAAATTGCCAAAGATTAAATAGAAAGTGTCAAGGAACACACCAGTTTAACGTCTGTAGTATATTTGCCTAGTAATTGAAAAAGCTAAAGGAAATTTTCCTTATCTAGCTCGAATTCAATATATTGGCAACGCAAAACTGCGTTTGAAGGCCAGTACTATTTACTGTAATTGATTTAGATGGAAAAAAATTAGCCGCAGATCATAGCTCGATAAACGATTGCAATGAACGGTTCCTAGTTTTCTTCTAGACAGCCTAATTGTATCGTATAAAAGGACCAACCTGACAGTTCAAAAGAAACAGTTTTCATCCAAAAACGGCATAATGTAGCATCATGTTTATTTCGCTTTTCTACAATTCGACACACAATTAAGACGTACTAAGCACGTTACAATGATGAGCAAATGCACTTGGCTAACTCGAATCGTGCATTAGTAAAGCACAGTGAAATAACACTTCCGAGAGTGTCAGGCAACCAGTTCAGGTTATCTAATACGAAAACATATCGATTCAAAAGACCCGCTCAGACGGGCATTTACACGAAGCCTTGGCGGTGCCAAAAGGCTTACCTATTTTTTACACCTTGCCCCTTCAAAACTGTAGTCTTTCTCTCCATGATTTGAAAAAAAAAAAATGAAAAACCCTTCTATTCATATAGGCTGTGTAGCTGCATCTGTCGTTGGCGGAACTTGAAGCAGCGACCCCTAATACTTTGAACCAGAGACTTGGCGTCCAAGACCTCACGTCGACATTCGAAATAATTTTACATTTGTAAACATGAACATTTTAAATCATCGAAATAATCATCGAGAAATTGACAGCGGTCTAGACACATGTAGTCTGGCTCAAATTACTTTGAGCTAACACCCCCTAGTTTTGTCAAAAACAGCGTTAGATTTTTATCGTAACATTTTTAATATGACCCCTATTATTAATTTCATTTTAAAACACGTCATTCACGCCTGCTCTTTCAACTATGGTAGCACCTGAAGCGTAAAATCTCGACCACCACAGAGTACATCTGCTAATGATTCACAATTGCAGCTTTTTTAAGACTACACATCGCAGAAATACAGTACATGGATTGATAGTGTGAATAAGCGATATACAATATTATAGGTATCACAGGAAATTTTGGCGTGAAAGTTTCAAACGAACGATATAGAA
Organism: Varroa jacobsoni; assembly: GCF_002532875.2. NCBI lineage: Eukaryota > Metazoa > Arthropoda > Arachnida > Mesostigmata > Varroidae > Varroa > Varroa jacobsoni. The sequence continues at coordinate 161,337 of NW_019214105.1, forward strand.
TTAAACGGTTCAAGCGATGTAGACGGCGACGTACAATATAATATTTCGATCATCGCTTGCTAAGTACGAAATTGTAATTACAACCCAACGGAATAGTACGATTTTTCCGATCGAATTGATTCTACAATTAATATTATACAAAACTATGAGATTATAAACTATTTGTTCATGAGCACATTTTACTCGTGTGCGTATGACAAAGATTTGTCGATCCTGCAAAAATGCAAAACCCGTAGTATGAAGTCCCATAAGAAGTCAACGTTCATTGAGAAATGTCATAATTGTCCTGCATCAGCAGTACGTAGGGCATAAATGGAACTAAGAATGCTGATTAGCTCCAACGGAATGATATTTCTGTGATATATCGTTAGCCCAATGTTTAAGTATGAAAGTCTTCTCATAGGATAAACGACTGGGGATCTGCGACAGATTTGTCAATATATAACAATATTCTTCAAATGGCATCTCATTTTAAAAATAAGTTATGTAAAAATTTTGCTTTAACTTATTACCGAAAGTTCTGGTGTTTCTTGGACCAGTTCAGAATATCAAGTTTTCTCTCAAAGTTTCGTGTCACTTAATGTTCATTAGATAACCCCAACAATGAGTTCTGTCTCGGTCTGTAGCGCACCCGGTCTTGGACGTCCTCCCTTAGATCAGCCAGCTGCTTCGCTCCGAGGCCGTGCTCTGTATGGAGGTGTCGCATAACCTCAAAAAAGTACTCGCGCTCAAATCCGCATCGCGGGCACAAATGGTACCGTACTTCAGTTCCATGATCGTAGACGAGATGCCGTCGCATTCGGTAGCTATTATCAAAAGCGAGATGACACGTAAAACACTGCCAGGTACGCATACAGATATCCGTACAATGGTCGTTTTCAATTGATTTCGATGAAAGGGTTTCTGCTCCATCGACAACAAAATCGCTGCCCAGTTTTGATGAAGCAGAACTGACTGAGAGACGTTGTACCTGACCTAGAGGTTTCGGAGAGTCTTCGGCATCGAGTTGACTGACTGTGGCAGAAGTTGAGTCAAGGGGCGTGGCTGTTCCAAACTTTGTTGAACCTTCTGCTGGCTTAGTCGATAGCACCCGTTCCTCTGATTTAGGCTCTTCTCGAGAATTTCGTGTCACCGTCAATAGAGCCGTATCTGTGCGACGTTTAACCGCTGGTGTGTGTTTTCGGCTCTGGTCTCGAGAATTCTCTTGATGAGAACTCGCTAACCTATCTGAAGACGCGTGTTCCAAGGTATCGCGATGTCTGACAACATGAGTTGGTGCTGCTACAGAGCTAGAAACAGGTACGATTTGTGTAATTTCAGGATTCCGTCCACCAACAGCTACCGCTGGTCTATCCGAATGGCTAGCTCGGCAATAATGTCTCTTGTGCGAAAGCAGATTTGCCAGCGAGCGAAACAAAGCCCGACACACTCGGCACTCCAGTATGACGTTGCATTCGTTGACTAGAACATGCTGAATTTCGGATGTACCATCACGCAAGGCCTTGGCAAGGACAACGGCATCGCTTTCTCCGAGATTTAGTGGTTGCTCGAGAACTGAGACATCGACTGAAGGAAGCTTTCTCCGATGACGTTTTGACATGCCGATGAAGTGTTATTTTCGTTTCTTTTCTTTTTTTTTCAGACTAAATTAGCCAACAGGTGTTGTTTGACACCGATCACTTCCTGCTAAGACCGTCATAAGTGGGAAACGAACCGTATTGGCTGGGTCAAATCTGGGGCACAGTTCGATTACTAGATTTTTTTCATCGCAAGATCGGTTCGAAGCCAAATAAAAGGCATCGAAAACTTTGCGCAGCTAATACACATGAATTAGCATACGTGTACAGTATGTATGACAAACACTACGACTGCAAGCAACTTGTGTTCGAAATCAGCTCACAAAACACTAACTGACTACTGCTTGGCCCCTACATGCTTTCGTATGTAAACAAGATCTTCGGTGTAGGCTCTACCATCGCCTCCGCATGGATGGAACACTACTCCTGCTAAAAAGCTACTTCTAGTTTGAATTTTACAAGTACCTTTGAACAGGTAACCGAAACGGACGGTGGTAAAAATGCAAAGGAATATTTGCAAATCGTAGAAATACACTTACCACTTTTGTAGTGTTGACAGCAGCTCAGAGAACTTGCACGAAAATTCACCATAAAAAATGCCAATCCTTTTCAGCTGAACGTGCGGCGCGCAACTAGCCCAGATGCAGACGAAAACGCAGTTGTGTCGAATTTGAATAAACGCATCGCTTATTCAACTGGAAAGAGGCTCACTATGGGGATAATCGATTGACGGGTTAATCTTCATTCTGCGACAGTCGTTCGTATGGGCAACCAAAACGTATTGCACTGACGACCAGAATTTTGATAGGCTAATCAAGAAACTTCGTAGAATGGAAAAATAGTTTATTTTTTGCCTATGTGAGAACAGGGTACCTAAGCGAGAAGCGGTCAGATGAATTTAGTGCGTATGTCATATGTCAGTAAATGGATTCGGTAATCGCAATGTTCTCCTCGGGAGCGCGTGAGCTGCTGTGATCATGCATCATTGTGGCGTCCGATCGAATAAGAAACTTTCTTCTTACTGAAGTGAGTACTTATCTCAAGTTGAGCGCATTGTGTGTATTAAAACTTGCTAGAAAACAATTCTGCTTGTCAATATTTATGTAAAGTTAGTAATCTTTACTGCGTAATACGGTTGTCATTGTACCCAAGGGTGTAATGGCTTCAACAAATAAACATTTAAACATAAAACATCAAATTTCACTTATATTTTTTTCTAATGTCCAGTTTGTCCTACAAGATATCTCTTTTAATTTAATAGTCAGATTGTTTGTGTAAACGTAGCAAAACAGAGCATGTGTATTCTCGTAGTGTTTGTCTCTTAAATGTGGTATATCTAAGATGATCTAAAAGCTCAAATCGAATACGGACGCACTGCGCTTCATGCTGGAAGCGAGCCGTCTGACTCCAAATGTTCAACAGCAATACCAGAGGTGAAAGTCGACACGCCTCTAGATACCCAAGTTAATACGTTTAGAAATAAAATACCTTAAACACTTAGAATCAATTTTTCGCTAAGCTTTAGGCCGCGAAGAATTAAACCTCATATAGTTTATTAAATTATTAAAGCTGAGGTGTTAGCAAGCTTAGAGGTACAGCAGACAAATTCCTAAAAAATCTAAAAAAGCATGATACGGTGGACTATTGCACAAAAGAAATTATTATTTTACATACGAAGTAATTCGTACTAGAAATACGCACAGATAGCGAAAATGATAACGAACGACAGCAACTTCATAATTTATATATTGGAATATCCAGACAATTTTCACTCACGAATCCGTAAATTTGGTATAGAGACAACGATGTCTTCATTTAAAAATGTTATTACTTAATTCATTCATAATTTTAATTAGAAAATATTCATGGGAAACACAATATACGCGTTCTATTGTCTTGCTTTAGGATGTATAGCACTTTATAGATACACTGATTTAATTATGCTTCAAAATAATTTCAAAAGGTATTAAGAAAAGTAGTTTCACAAAACAAAATGAACTGAAGTTTGGGCAGAAATTGTTTTAAATCGTTTAAAGGAAATGTCCCTCACGTATGAAATGAGCCTTTAGATCATTTATTGGCAAACCAAGCTGAACGATTTCGTGCATAAAGACATATATTTTTGTATAAATAAGTACAGGATTTCGGTAAATAATGTAGACAATCATCGTTGCTGCTGAAGGCATGCTAGCCTACAGCATTCTACGATGTGCCCTTTGAGTCGATGCTACCAAAACAATTCGATAACGTCAATTATGATTTTAAACTAGGTTGACATGTAATTTGTAATTCACCTATTACATAAGATAACATCGCTAAAGCTCTATGAAAGCTTTTTTCTACCGATCACTACTGGAGACATTTGTAATGTTTTGAGTACATTTTTCACATATTTTTTTTAATTATCATTTATATACATGTATACATGAAGTCGTTCTGGAAAAAGGTACATTTTCTATGAATCTGTGCCTCTTTCGGCGACCCTGAAATACCAGTTACATTGTATTGTGTATGGCCAATAAAGTGTTGATTCAACGGGCTGTGCAAATGAAGCTGCAAAATCAAAGCCTGAAAGTTAAAAACAACGTACCACAACTGTGAAAGCCATAAAAATTCAATATTTATAGCTCAGCATTTATCTTTCGGATGGGGCTTAAGAGGTAAAGCCCAATTAGAAGGTTCGTGCCGCGAGGAGTAAGGACACATCAGTCCCAAATATGGTGGGCTTATTAGTACAGATTTTGATAAAAACATAAAATATAAACGTATAATGGTGCTTCGGATCGTGGAAAATATAGCCAGCTAATGTTTTTTTAAATATATAAATAT